>NW_027328220.1:0-45671 GCF_047675955.1 Chlorocebus sabaeus
CCTCTAGAGAGCTACTGTGAAAAACGAATTATCTTCATTTAAAAAGTGGAAAGAAGTTTTCTGAGAAACTGCTTTGTGTTCTGTAATTAATCTCACAGAGTTACAGCTTTCCCCTCAAGAAGCCCTTCGCTAAGACTGTTCTTGTGGAATTTGCAAAGTGATATTTGGAGGCCCATAGAGGGTTATGGTGAAAAAGTAAATATATTCTGTTAGAAACTGGAAAGAAGATTTCTGAGAAACTGCTTTGAGTTCTGTTAATTCATCTCACAGAGTTACAGCTTTCCCCTCAAGTAGCTTTTCGCTAAGTATGTTCTTGTGGAATTTTCAAAGTGATATTTGGAAGCCTATAGAGGGCTATGGTGAAAAAGGTAATGTCTTCAGGTAAAAACTGGGAAGAAGATCTCTGAGAAACTGTTTTGTGTTCTGTTAATTCATCTCAAAGAGTTACAGCTTTTCCCTGGAGAAACCTTTCGCTAAGACTGTTCTTGTGGAATTTGCAAAGTGATATTTGGAAGCCCATGGAGGGGATGGTGAGAAAGGAAATATATTCAGTTTAAAACTGGAAAGAAGCGTTTTGAGAAACTGCTTTGTGTTCTGTTAATTCATCTCACAGAGTTACAGCTCTCCCCTCAAGAAGCCTTTCGCTAAGGGAGTTCTTGTGGAATTTAAAATGTGCTACTTGGAAGATCATAGAGAGCTGTGGTGAAAAAGGAAATATCCTAATATAAAAAGTGAAAAGAAGCCTTTTGAGATACTGCTTTGTGTTCTGTTAATTCATCTCACAGAGTTACAGCTTTCCCCTCAAGAAGCCTTTCGCTAAGGGAGTTCTTGTGGAATTTAAAAAGTGATATTTGGAAGCCCATAGAGAGCTGTGGTGAAAAAGGAAGTATGCTAAGATAAAAGCTGAAAAGAAGCCTTTTGAGAAACTGCTTTGTGTTGTGTTAATTCATCTCACAGAGTTACAGCTCTCCCCTCAAGAAGCCTTTCGCTAAGTGAGTTCTTGTGGAATTTAAAATGTGCTACTTGGAAGATCATAGAGAGCTGTGGTGAAAAAGGAAATATCCTAATATAAAAAGTGAAAAGAAGCCTTTTGAGAAACTGCTTTGTGTTCTGTTAATTCATCTCACAGAGTTACAGCTTTCCCCTCAAGAAGCCTTTCGCTAAGGGAGTTCTTGTGGAATTTAAAAAGTGATATTTGGAAGCCCATAGAGAGCTGTGGTGAAAAAGGAAGTATGCTAAGATAAAAGCTGAAAAGAAGCCTTTTGAGAAACTGCTTTGTGTTGTGTTAATTCATCTAACAGAGTTACAGCTTTCCCCTCAAGAAGACTTTCGCTAAGACTGTTCTTGTGGAATTTTCAAAATGATATTTGGAAGCCCATAGAGGGCTAGGGTGAAAAAGGAAATCTCTTCAGTTAAAAACTGGAAAGAAGCTTTTTGAGAAACTGCTTTGTGTTCTGTTAATTCATCTCACAGAGTTACAGCTTACCGCTCAAGAAGCCTTTCGCTAAGACTGTTCTTGTGGAATTTGCAAAGCGATATCTGGAAGACCATAGAGGGCTATGGTGAAGAAGGAAATATCTTCCGTTAAAAACTGGAAAGAATCTTTCTGAGAAACTGCTTTGTGTTCTGCTAATTCATTTCACAGAGTTAGTTTTCCCGTCAAGAAGCCTTTCGCTAAGACTGTTCTTGTTTAATTTGCAAAGTGATATTCGGAAGCCTCTAGAGAGCTACTGTGAAAAACGAATTATCTTCATTTAAAAAGTGGAAAGAAGTTTTCTGAGAAACTGCTTTGTGTTCTGTAATTAATCTCACAGAGTTACAGCTTTCCCCTCAAGAAGCCCTTCGCTAAGACTGTTCTTGTGGAATTTGCAAAGTGATATTTGGAGGCCCATAGAGGGCTATGGTGAAAAAGGAAATATATTCTGTTAGAAACTGGAAAGAAGATTTCTGAGAAACTGCTTTGAGTTCTGTTAATTCATCTCACAGAGTTACAGCTTTCCCCTCAAGTAGCCTTTCGCTAAGTATGTTCTTGTGGAATTTTCAAAGTGATATTTGGAAGCCTATAGAGGGCTATGGTGAAAAAGGTAATGTCTTCAGGTAAAAACTGGGAAGAAGATCTCTGAGAAACTGTTTTGTGTTCTGTTAATTCATCTCAAAGAGTTACAGCTTTTCCCTGGAGAAACCTTTCGCTAAGACTGTTCTTGTGGAATTTGCAAAGTGATATTTGGAAGCCCATGGAGGGGATGGTGAGAAAGGAAATATATTCAGTTTAAAACTGGAAAGAAGCGTTTTGAGAAACTGCTTTGTGTTGTGTTAATTCATCTCACAGCGTTACAGCTCTCCCCTCAAGAAGCCTTTCGCTAAGGGAGTTCTTGTGGAATTTAAAATGTGCTACTTGGAAGATCATAGAGAGCTGTGGTGAAAAAGGAAATATCCTAATATAAAAAGTGAAAAGAAGCCTTTTGAGATACTGCTTTGTGTTCTGTTAATTCATCTCACAGAGTTACAGCTTTCCCCTCAAGAAGCCTTTCGCTAAGGGAGTTCTTGTGGAATTTAAAAAGTGATATTTGGAAGCCCATAGAGAGCTGTGGTGAAAAAGGAAGTATGCTAAGATAAAAGCTGAAAAGAAGCCTTTTGAGAAACTGCTTTGTGTTGTGTTAATTCATCTAACAGAGTTACAGCTTTCCCCTCAAGAAGACTTTCGCTAAGACTGTTCTTGTGGAATTTTCAAAATGATATTTGGAAGCCCATAGAGGGCTAGGGTGAAAAAGGAAATCTCTTCAGTTAAAAACTGGAAAGAAGCTTTTTGAGAAACTGCTTTGTGTTCTGCTAATGCATCGCACTGAGTTACAGCTCCCCCCTCAAGAAGCCTCTCGGTAAGACTGTTCTTGTGGAATTTGCAAAGTGATATTTGGAAGCCCCTAGAGGGCTACAGTAAAAAAGAAATATCTACAGTTAAAAATTTGAAAGAAGCTTTCTGAGAAACTTCTTTGTGTTCTGTGAATTCATCTCACAGACTTACAGCTTTCCTCTCAAGAAGCCTTTCGCTAAGACTGTTCTTGTGGAATTTCCAAAGTGACATTTCGAAGGCCATAGAGAGCTATGGTGAAAAGGAAATATCTTCGGTTTAAAACGGGAAAGAGGCTTTCTGAGACACTGCGTTGTGTTCTGTTAATTCATCTCACAAAGTTACAGCTTTCCTCTAACGAAGCCTTTCCCTAAGACAGTTCCTGTCGAATTTGGGAAGTGATATTTAGAAGCCTACAGAGATCTATGGTGAAAAAGGAAATAGCATAAGATAAAAACTGAAAATAAGCTTTCTGAAAAACTGCTTTGTGTTCTCTTAATTCATCTCACAGAGTTACAGCTTTCCTCTCAAGAAGCCTTTCACTAAGACTGTTCTTGTGCAATTTAGAGCGTGATATTTAGAAGCCCATAGAGGGCTATGGTGAAAAAGGAAATATCCTCTGTTAATAACTGGAAAGAAACTTTCTGAGAAACTTTGTGTTCTGTTAATTCATCTCACAGAGTTACAGCTTTCCCCTCAAGAAGCCTTTCGCTAAGACTGTTCTTATGCAATTTAGAACGTGATATTTAGAAGCCCATAGAGGTCTACGGTGAAAAAGGAAATATCCTCCGTTAAAAACTGGAAAGAAGCTTTCTGAGAAACTGCTTTGTGTTCTGTTAATTCATCTCACAGAGTTACAGCTTTTCCCTCAAGAAACCTTTCGCTAAGACTGTTCTTGTGGGATTTGCAAAGTGATACTTGGAAGCCCATAGAGGACTATGGTGAGAAAGGAAATATCCTCCGTTAAAAACTGGAAAGAATCTTTCTGAGAAACTGCTTTGTGTTCTGCTAATTCATTTCACAGAGTTAGTTTTCCCGTCAAGAAGCCTTTCGCTAAGACTGTTCTTGTTTAATTTGCAAAGTGATATTCGGAAGCCTCTAGAGAGCTACTGTGAAAAACGAATTATCTTCATTTAAAAAGTGGAAAGAAGTTTTCTGAGAAACTGCTTTGTGTTCTGTAATTAATCTCACAGAGTTACAGCTTTCCCCTCAAGAAGCCCTTCGCTAAGACTGTTCTTGTGGAATTTGCAAAGTGATATTTGGAGGCCCATAGAGGGTTATGGTGAAAAAGTAAATATATTCTGTTAGAAACTGGAAAGAAGATTTCTGAGAAACTGCTTTGAGTTCTGTTAATTCATCTCACAGAGTTACAGCTTTCCCCTCAAGTAGCTTTTCGCTAAGTATGTTCTTGTGGAATTTTCAAAGTGATATTTGGAAGCCTATAGAGGGCTATGGTGAAAAAGGTAATGTCTTCAGGTAAAAACTGGGAAGAAGATCTCTGAGAAACTGTTTTGTGTTCTGTTAATTCATCTCAAAGAGTTACAGCTTTTCCCTGGAGAAACCTTTCGCTAAGACTGTTCTTGTGGAATTTGCAAAGTGATATTTGGAAGCCCATGGAGGGGATGGTGAGAAAGGAAATATATTCAGTTTAAAACTGGAAAGAAGCGTTTTGAGAAACTGCTTTGTGTTCTGTTAATTCATCTCACAGAGTTACAGCTCTCCCCTCAAGAAGCCTTTCGCTAAGGGAGTTCTTGTGGAATTTAAAATGTGCTACTTGGAAGATCATAGAGAGCTGTGGTGAAAAAGGAAATATCCGAATATAAAAAGTGAAAAGAAGCCTTTTGAGATACTGCTTTGTGTTCTGTTAATTCATCTCACAGAGTTACAGCTTTCCCCTCAAGAAGCCTTTCGCTAAGGGAGTTCTTGTGGAATTTAAAAAGTGATATTTGGAAGCCCATAGAGAGCTGTGGTGAAAAAGGAAGTATGCTAAGATAAAAGCTGAAAAGAAGCCTTTTGAGAAACTGCTTTGTGTTGTGTTAATTCATCTCACAGAGTTACAGCTCTCCCCTCAAGAAGCCTTTCGCTAAGTGAGTTCTTGTGGAATTTAAAATGTGCTACTTGGAAGATCATAGAGAGCTGTGGTGAAAAAGGAAATATCCTAATATAAAAAGTGAAAAGAAGCCTTTTGAGAAACTGCTTTGTGTTCTGTTAATTCATCTCACAGAGTTACAGCTTTCCCCTCAAGAAGCCTTTCGCTAAGGGAGTTCTTGTGGAATTTAAAAAGTGATATTTGGAAGCCCATAGAGAGCTGTGGTGAAAAAGGAAGTATGCTAAGATAAAAGCTGAAAAGAAGCCTTTTGAGAAACTGCTTTGTGTTGTGTTAATTCATCTAACAGAGTTACAGCTTTCCCCTCAAGAAGACTTTCGCTAAGACTGTTCTTGTGGAATTTTCAAAATGATATTTGGAAGCCCATAGAGGGCTAGGGTGAAAAAGGAAATCTCTTCAGTTAAAAACTGGAAAGAAGCTTTTTGAGAAACTGCTTTGTGTTCTGCTAATGCATCGCACTGAGTTACAGCTCCCCCCTCAAGAAGCCTCTCGGTAAGACTGTTCTTGTGGAATTTGCAAAGTGATATTTGGAAGCCCCTAGAGGGCTACAGTAAAAAAGAAATATCTACAGTTAAAAATTTGAAAGAAGCTTTCTGAGAAACTTCTTTGTGTTCTGTGAATTCATCTCACAGACTTACAGCTTTCCTCTCAAGAAGCCTTTCGCTAAGACTGTTCTTGTGGAATTTCCAAAGTGACATTTCGAAGGCCATAGAGAGCTATGGTGAAAAGGAAATATCTTCGGTTTAAAACGGGAAAGAGGCTTTCTGAGACACTGCGTTGTGTTCTGTTAATTCATCTCACAAAGTTACAGCTTTCCTCTAACGAAGCCTTTCCCTAAGACAGTTCCTGTCGAATTTGGGAAGTGATATTTAGAAGCCTACAGAGATCTATGGTGAAAAAGGAAATAGCATAAGATAAAAACTGAAAATAAGCTTTCTGAAAATCTTCTTTGTGTTCTCTTAATTCATCTCACAGAGTTACAGCTTTCCTCTCAAGAAGCCTTTCACTAAGACTGTTCTTGTGCAATTTAGAGCGTGATATTTAGAAGCCCATAGAGGTCTATGGTGAAAAAGGAAATATCCTCCGTTAAAAACTGGAAAGAAGCTTTCTGAGAAACTGCTTTGTGTTCTGTTAATTCATCTCACAGAGCTACAGCTTTCCCCTCAAGAAGCCTTTCGCTAAGACTGTTCTTGTGGAATTTGCGAAGTGATATTTGGAAGCCCGTAGAGGGCTATGGTGAAAAAGGAAATAACTTCAGTTAAAAACTGGAAAGAAGCTTTCTGAGAAACTTCTTTGTGTTTTGTTAATTCATCTCACAGAGTTACAGCTTTCCCCTCGAGAAGTCTTTTGCTTAGACTGTTCTTGTGGAATTTTCAAAGTGATATTTGGAAGCCTAGTGAGGGCTATGGTGAAAAAGGAAATATCTTCCGTTAAAAACTGGAAAGAATCTTTCTGAGAAACTGCTTTGTGTTCTGCTAATTCATTTCACAGAGTTACAGATATCCCCTCAAGAAGCCTTTCGCTAAGACAATTCTTGTGGAATTTGCAAAGTGATATTTTGAAGCCAATAGAGGGCTATGGTGAAAAAGGAAGTATCTTCAGTTAAAACCTGTAAAGAAGATTTCTGAGGAACTGCTTTGTGTTCTGTTAATTCATCTCACAGAGTTACAGCTTTCGCCTCAAGAAGCCTTTCGCTAAGACTGTTCTTTTTGAATTTGCAAAGTGATATTTGGAAGCCCATAGAGGGCTATGGTGAAAAAGGAAATATCTTCTTTGAAAAACTGGAAAGAAGCTTTCTGAGAAACTGCGTTGTGTTCTGTTAATACATCTCACAGAGTTACAGCATTCCCCTCAAGAAGCCTTTCGCTAAGACTCTTGTTGTGGAATTTGGAAAGTGATATTTCGAAGCCTGTAGAGGGCTGTGGTGAAAAAGGTAGTATCTTAAGATAAAAACTGGAAAGAAGCTTTCGAACCAACTATTTTGTGTACTGTTTGTTCATCTCAGAGAGTTATAGCTTTCTTCTCAAGAAGCCTTTCGCTAAGACTCTTCTTGTGGGATTTGCAAAGTGATATTTGCAAGATCATAGAGGGCTACGGTGAAAAAGGAAATATCTTCAGTTAAAAACTGGAAAGAAGCTTTCTGTGAAACTTCTTTGTGTTCTTCTAGTTCCTTTCACAGAGTTACAGCTTTCCCTTCAAGAGGCCGTTCACTAAGACAGTTCTTTTGGAATTTGCAAGGTGATATTTGGAAGCCTATGGAGGGTTATGGTGAAAAATAAAGTATCTTCAGCTAAAAACTGGAAAGAATCTATCTGAGAAACTGCTTTGTGTTCTGTTAATTTATCTCACAGAGTTTCAGCTATACCCTCATGAAGGCTTTCGCTAAGACTGTTCTTGTGGGATTTGCAAAGTGATATTTGGAAGACCCTAGAGGTATATGGTGAAAAAGTTAATGTCCTCAGATAAAAATCTGAAAGAAGCTTTCTGTGAAACTGCTTTGTGTTCTGTTAATTCATCTCACAGTGTTACAGATTTCCCCTCAAGAAGCCGTTGACTAAGACTGTTCTTGTGTAATATTCAAAGTGATATCAGGAAGACCATAGAGGGCGATGGTAAAAAGAAAATATCCTCATTAAAAACTGGAAAGAAGTTTTCTGAAAAACTGCTTTATATTCTGGTAATTTATCTCAAAGAGTAACAGATTTCCCCTCAGGAAGCCTTTCGCTAAGACTGTTCTTGCGGAATTTTCAAAGTGATATTTGGAAGCCCATAGAGGGCTATGGTTAGAAAGGAAATATCCTAAGATAAAAACTGAAAAGAAGCTTTCGTAGAAACTGCTTTGTGTTCTGTTAATTCACCTCACAGAGTTACAGCTTTCCCCTCAAAATGTCGCACACTAAGACTGTTCTTGTGGAATTTCCAAAGTGATATTTGTTACCCCTGAGAAGCCTATTGTGAAAAAGTAAATATGTTCAGTTAAAAACCTGAAAGAAGCTTTCTGAGAAACTGCTTTGTGTTCTGTCATTTCATCTCAAAGAGCTAAAGCTTTCCCCTCAAGAAGTCTTTCGCTAAGTCTCTTCTTGTGGAATTTGCAAAGTAATATTTGGAAGCCCATAGAGGGCTACGGAGAAAAAGGAAATGTCCGTAGATAAAAACTGGAAAGAAGCTTTCTGAGAAACTGCTTTGTGTTCTGTTAATTCATCTCACAGAGTTACAGCTTTCCCCTCAAGAAGCCTTTCGCTAAGACTGTTCTTGTGTAATTCACAAAGTGATATTTGGAAGCCCATGTAGGGTTATGGTGAAAAAAGGAATATCTTTAGTTAGAAACTGGAAAAAAGCTTTCTGAGAAACTGCTTTGTGTTCTGTTAATTCATCTCACAGAGTTACAGCTTTTCCCTCAAGAAACCTTTCGCTAAGACTGTTCTTGTGGGATTTGCAAAGTGATACTTGGAAGCCCATAGAGGACTATGGTGAGAAAGGAAATATCCTCCGTTAAAAACTGGAAAGAAGCTTTCTGAGAAACTGCTTTGTTTTCTGTTAATTCATCTCACAGAGTTACAGCTTTCCCCTCAAGAAGCCTTTCGCTAAGACTCTTCTTGTGGAATTTGCAAAGTGATATTTGGAAGCCCATAGAGGGCTATGGTGAAAAAGGAAATGTCCTCAGATGAAAACTAGAAAGAAGCTTCTTGAGAAACTGCTTTGTGTTCCGTTAATTCATCTGACAGAGTTACAGCTTTGCCCTCCAGAAACCGTTCACTAAGACCGTTCTTGTGGAATTTTCAAAGTGATATTTGGAAACCCATAGGGGGCTATGGTGAAAAAGGAAATATCTTCAGTTATAAACTGGAAAGAAGTTTTCTGAGAAACTGCTTTGTGTTCTGTTATTTCAGGTGACAGTGTTACAGCTTTCCCCTCAAGAAGCATTACGCTAAGACTGTTCTTGTGGAATTTGCAAAGTGATATTTGGAAGCCCATAGAGGGCTGTGGTGAAAAAGAAATTTCCTAAGATAAGAACTGAAAAGAAGCTTTCTGAGAAACGACTTTGTGTTCTGTTAATTCATCTTATAGAATTACAGCTTTCCCCTCAAGAAACCGTTCACTAAGACTGTTCTTGTGGATTTTGCAAAGTGATATTTGGAAGCCCATAGAGGACTATGGTGTAAAGGAAATATCTTCAGATAAAAACTGGAAAGAAGCTTTCTGAGAAATTGCTTTGTGTTCTGTTAATTCATCTCACAGAATTACGGCTTTCCCCTCAAGAAAACTTTCGGTAAAGCTGTTTTTGTGGAATTTGGAAAAAGATATTTGGAAAATCGTAGAGATCTATGGTTAAAAAGAAAATATCCTAAGAAAAAAACTGAAAAGAAAATTTCTGAGAAACTGCTTTGTGTTCTCTGAATTCATCTCACAGACTTACAGCATTCACCTCAAGAAACCGTTCACTAAGGCTGTTCTTGTGGATTTTGCAAAGTAATATTTGGAAGCCCCTAGATATTTAGAGCCCCTCAAGAAGTCGTCACTAAGAGTGTTCTTGTGGAAATTGCAAAGTGATATTTGGAAGCCCATACAGGGCTATGGTGTAAAAGTAAATATCTTCCGTTAAAAACTGGAAAGAAATTTTCTGAGAAACTTCTTTGTGTTCTGTTAATTCATCTCACACAGTTACAGCTTTCCCCTCAATAAGTCATTCGCTAAGACTGTTCGTGTGGAATTTGCAAAGTCATATTTGGAAGCCCATAGAGAGCTATGGTGAAAAAGGAAATATCCTATGAAAAAAACTAAAAATAAGGTATCTGAGAAATTGCTTTGTGTTCTGTTAATTCATCTCACAGCGTTACTGCTTTCCCCTCAAGAACCTTTTTGCTAAGAGTGTTCTTGTGTAACTTGCAAAGTGATATTTGGAAGCCCATAGAGGGCTATGGTGAAAAAGGAAATATCTTCAGTAAAAAACTGGTAAGAGGCTTTCTGAGATGCTGCTTTGTGTTCTGTTAATTCATCTCACAGAGTTACAGCTTTCCCGTCAAGAAGCCTTTCTCTAATACTTTTCTTGTGGAATTTGCAAAGTGATATTTGGAAGCCCATAGAGGGCTAGGGTGAAAAAGGAAATATCTTCAGTTAAAAACTGAAAAGACGCTTTTTGAGAAACTGCTCTTTGTTCTGTTAATTCATCTCACACAGTTACAGCTTTCCCCACAAGAAGCCATTCGCTAAGACTGTTCTTGTGGAATTTGCAAAGTGGGATTTGGAAGCCCATAGGGGGCTATGGTGAAAAAGGAAATATCTTCTGTTAAAAACTGGAAAGAAGCTTTCTGAGAAAATGCTTTTTGTTGTGATAATTCATCTCACAGAGTTACAGCTTTCCCCTCAACAAGCATTTCGCTTAGACTGTTCTTGTGGAATTCGCAAAGTGATACTTGGAAGCCCATAGAGGGTTACGGTGAAAATGAAATATCTTCCCTTAAAAAGTGGAAAGAAGGTTTCTGAGAAACTGCTTTGTGTTCTGTTAATACATTTCAAAGAGTTACAGCTTTCTTCTCAAGAAACCGTTCACTAAGACTGTTTTTTTGAAAATTTCAAATAATATTTGGAAGCCCATAGAGGGCTATGGTGAAAAAGGAAATATCCTAAGATAAAAAATGAAAAGTAGCTTTCTGAGAAACTGCTTTGTTTTCTGTTAATTCATCTCAAAGAGTTACAGCTTTCCCCTCAAGAAGCCTTTCGCTAAGAATGTTCTTGTGGAAATTGCAAAGTGATATTTGAAAGACCATAGAGGTCTACCGTGATAAAGGAAATATCCTAAGATAAAAACTGAAAAGAAGCTTTCTGAGAAACTGCTTTGTGTTCTGTTAATTCATCTCATAGAGTTACAACCTTCCGCTCCAGAAGCCATTCAATAAGACTGTTCTTGTGGAATTTGCGAAGTGATATTTGGAAGCCCATAGAGGATTATGGTGAAAAAGGAAATATCTTCCGTTAAAAACTAGAAAGAGGCATTCTGAGAAACTAATTGTGTCTTCTCTTAATTCAACTCACAGAGTTACACCTTTCCCCTCAAAAAGTCTTTCCTTAAGACACTTTTTGTGGAAATTGGAAAAGGATACTTAGAAGCCCATAGAGGGCTATGGTGAAAAAAGAACTATCCTAAGACAGAAACTGAAAAGAATCTTTCTTACAAACTACTTTGTGCTCTGTTAATTCATGTCACAGATTTAGAGCTTTACCCTACGGAAGCCTTTCGCTAAGACTGTTCTTGTGGAATTTGCAAAGTGATATTTGGAAGCCCATAGAGTGCTATGGTGAAAAAGGAAATATCTTCCCTTAAAAATTGGAAAGAATATTTCTGAGAAACTGGTTTGTGTTCTGTTAATTCATCTCACACAGATACAGCTTTCCCCTCAAGAAGCCTTTCCCTAAGACTGTTCTTGTGGAATTTGCAAAGTGATATTTGGAAGCCCATAGAGGGCTATGGTGAAAAAGGGAATATCTTCAGTTAAAAACTGGAAAGTAGCTTTCAGAGAAACAGCGTTGTGTTCCGTTAATTCATCTGACAGCGTTACAGCTTTCCCCTCAAGAAGCCTTTTGCTAAGACTGTTCTTGTGGAATTTGTAAGGTGATATTTGGAGGCCCATAGAGGGCTATGGTGAAAAAGGAAATATCTTCAGTTAAAAACTTGAAAGAAGCTTTCTGAGAAACTGCGTTGTGTTCTGCTAATTCATCTCACAGAGTAACAACTTTCTCCTCAAGAAGCCTTTCGATAAGACAGTTCTGGAGGAATTTTCAAAGTGTTATTTGGAAGCCCTTAAAGGGCTATGGGGAAAAGGAAATATCTTCCCTTAAAAACTTTAAAGAAGCTTTCTGAGAAACTGCTTTGTATTCTGTTAGTTCATCTCACAGAGTTACAGCTTTCCCCTCAAGAAGACTTTTGCTAAGACTGTTTTTGTGGAAATTGGAAAGTGACACTTAGTATCCCATAGAGGGCTATGGTGAAAAAGGAAAAATCCTAAGACAAAAACTGAAAAGAAGCTTTCTGAAAAACTATTTTGTGCTCTGTTAATTCATCTCACAGAGTTACAGCTTTCCCCTCAAGAAGCCTTTAGTTAAGACTGTTCTTGTGGAATTTGCAAAGTGATATTGGGAAGCCCATAGATGTCCATGGTGAAAAAGGAAATATCCTAAGATGAAAACTGGAAAGAAGCTTTCTGAGAAACTGCTTTGTGTTCTATTAATTCATTTCACAGAGTTACAAGTTTCCCCTCAAGAAGCCTTTTTTTAAGCCTGTTCTTGTGAAATTTGCAAAGTGATATTTGGAAGCATAGAGAGGGCTAATGTGAAAAAGGAAATATCTTCCGTTAAAAACTGGAAAGAAGCTTTCTGAGATATTGCTTTGTGTTCTGTTAATTCACCTCACAGAGTTACAGCTTTCCCCTCAAGAAGCCTTTTGCTAAGGCTGTTCTTGTGGAATTTGCAAAGTGATATTTGGAAGCCCATAGAGGGCTACGGTTAAAAAGGAAACATTTTCCGTTAAAAACTGGAAAGAAGCTTTCTGCGAAACTGCTTTGTGTACTGTTAATTCAATTCACACAGTTACAGCTTTCCCCTCAAGAAGCCTTTCCCTAAGACTGTTCTTGTGGAATTTGTAAAGTGATATTTGGAAGCCCATGGAGGGCTATGGTGAAAAAGTGAATATCTTCAGTTAAAAACTGGAAAGTAGATTTCAGAGAAACAGCGTTGTGTTCCGTTAATTCATCTCACAGAGTTACAGCTTTCCACTCAAGAAGCCTTTGGTTAAGACTGTTCTTGAGAAATTAGCAAAGTGATATTTCGAAGTCCATAGAGGGCTATGGTGAAAAAGGAAATATGTTCAGTTAAAAAGTTTAAAGAAGCATTCTGAGAAACTGCTTTGTGTTCTATTAATTGATCTCACAGAGTTACAGCTTTCCCCTCAAGAAGCCTTTCGCTAAGACGGTTCATGTGGAATTTGGAATTTGAGATGTAGAACCCCTAGAGGGCTATGGTGAAAAAGGGAATATCTTCCGTTAAAAACTGGAAAGAAGCATTCTGAGAAACTGCTTTGTGTTCTGCTAATTCATCTCACAGAATTACAGCTTTCCCCTCATGAAGTCTTTGGCTAAGACTGTTCTTGTGTAATTTGTAAAGTGATATTTGGAAGCCCATAGAGGGCTATGGTGAAAAAGGACATATCTTCCGTTAAGAACTGGATAGAAGCATTCTGAGAAACTGCTTTGTGTTCTGATAATTCATCTCACAGATTTACAGCTTTCTCCTAAAAGACCCTTTCGCTAAGACTGTTCTTGTGGAACTTGCAAAGTGCTATTTGGAAGCCCTAGAGCTCTATGCTGGAAAAGGAAATATCCTAAGATAAAAACTGAAAAGAAGCTTTCTGAGAAACTGCTTTGTGTTCTGTTAATTCATCTCACAGAGTTACAGCTTACCGCTCAAGAAGCCTTTCGCTAAGACTGTTCTTGTGGAATTTGCAAAGCGATATCTGGAAGACCATAGAGGGCTATGGTGAAGAAGGAAATATCTTCCGTTAAAAACTGGAAAGAATCTTTCTGAGAAACTGCTTTGTGTTCTGCTAATTCATTTCACAGAGTTAGTTTTCCCGTCAAGAAGCCTTTCGCTAAGACTGTTCTTGTTTAATTTGCAAAGTGATATTCGGAAGCCTCTAGAGAGCTACTGTGAAAAACGAATTATCTTCATTTAAAAAGTGGAAAGAAGTTTTCTGAGAAACTGCTTTGTGTTCTGTAATTAATCTCACAGAGTTACAGCTTTCCCCTCAAGAAGCCCTTCGCTAAGACTGTTCTTGTGGAATTTGCAAAGTGATATTTGGAGGCCCATAGAGGGCTATGGTGAAAAAGGAAATATATTCTGTTAGAAACTGGAAAGAAGATTTCTGAGAAACTGCTTTGAGTTCTGTTAATTCATCTCACAGAGTTACAGCCTTCCCCTCAAGTAGCCTTTCGCTAAGTATGTTCTTGTGGAATTTTCAAAGTGATATTTGGAAGCCTATAGAGGGCTATGGTGAAAAAGGTAATGTCTTCAGGTAAAAACTGGGAAGAAGATCTCTGAGAAACTGTTTTGTGTTCTGTTAATTCATCTCAAAGAGTTACAGCTTTTCCCTGGAGAAACCTTTCGCTAAGACTGTTCTTGTGGAATTTGCAAAGTGATATTTGGAAGCCCATGGAGGGGATGGTGAGAAAGGAAATATATTCAGTTTAAAACTGGAAAGAAGCGTTTTGAGAAACTGCTTTGTGTTGTGTTAATTCATCTCACAGAGTTACAGCTCTCCCCTCAAGAAGCCTTTCTCTAAGGGAGTTCTTGTGGAATTTAAAATGTGCTACTTGGAAGATCATAGAGAGCTGTGGTGAAAAAGGAAATATCCTAATATAAAAAGTGAAAAGAAGCCTTTTGAGATACTGCTTTGTGTTCTGTTAATTCATCTCACAGAGTTACAGCTTTCCCCTCAAGAAGCCTTTCGCTAAGGGAGTTCTTGTGGAATTTAAAAAGTGATATTTGGAAGCCCATAGAGAGCTGTGGTGAAAAAGGAAGTATGCTAAGATAAAAGCTGAAAAGAAGCCTTTTGAGAAACTGCTTTGTGTTGTGTTAATTCATCTAACAGAGTTACAGCTTTCCCCTCAAGAAGACTTTCGCTAAGACTGTTCTTGTGGAATTTTCAAAATGATATTTGGAAGCCCATAGAGGGCTAGGGTGAAAAAGGAAATCTCTTCAGTTAAAAACTGGAAAGAAGCTTTTTGAGAAACTGCTTTGTGTTCTGCTAATGCATCGCACTGAGTTACAGCTCCCCCCTCAAGAAGCCTCTCGGTAAGACTGTTCTTGTGGAATTTGCAAAGTGGTATTTGGAAGCCCCTAGAGGGCTACAGTAAAAAAGAAATATCTACAGTTAAAAATTTGAAAGAAGCTTTCTGAGAAACTTCTTTGTGTTCTGTGAATTCATCTCACAGACTTACAGCTTTCCTCTCAAGAAGCCTTTCGCTAAGACTGTTCTTGTGGAATTTCCAAAGTGACATTTCGAAGGCCATAGAGAGCTATGGTGAAAAGGAAATATCTTCGGTTTAAAACGGGAAAGAGGCTTTCTGAGACACTGCGTTGTGTTCTGTTAATTCATCTCACAAAGTTACAGCTTTCCTCTAACGAAGCCTTTCCCTAAGACAGTTCCTGTCGAATTTGGGAAGTGATATTTAGAAGCCTACAGAGATCTATGGTGAAAAAGGAAATAGCATAAGATAAAAACTGAAAATAAGCTTTCTGAAAAACTGCTTTGTGTTCTCTTAATTCATCTCACAGAGTTACAGCTTTCCTCTCAAGAAGCCTTTCACTAAGACTGTTCTTGTGCAATTTAGAGCGTGATATTTAGAAGCCCATAGAGGGCTATGGTGAAAAAGGAAATATCCTCTGTTAATAACTGGAAAGAAACTTTCTGAGAAACTTTGTGTTCTGTTAATTCATCTCACAGAGTTACAGCTTTCCCCTCAAGAAGCCTTTCGCTAAGACTGTTCTTATGCAATTTAGAACGTGATATTTAGAAGCCCATAGAGGTCTACGGTGAAAAAGGAAATATCCTCCGTTAAAAACTGGAAAGAAGCTTTCTGAGAAACTGCTTTGTGTTCTGTTAATTCATCTCACAGAGTTACAGCTTTTCCCTCAAGAAACCTTTCGCTAAGACTGTTCTTGTGGGATTTGCAAAGTGATACTTGGAAGCCCATAGAGGACTATGGTGAGAAAGGAAATATCCTCCGTTAAAAACTGGAAAGAATCTTTCTGAGAAACTGCTTTGTGTTCTGCTAATTCATTTCACAGAGTTAGTTTTCCCGTCAAGAAGCCTTTCGCTAAGACTGTTCTTGTTTAATTTGCAAAGTGATATTCGGAAGCCTCTAGAGAGCTACTGTGAAAAACGAATTATCTTCATTTAAAAAGTGGAAAGAAGTTTTCTGAGAAACTGCTTTGTGTTCTGTAATTAATCTCACAGAGTTACAGCTTTCCCCTCAAGAAGCCCTTCGCTAAGACTGTTCTTGTGGAATTTGCAAAGTGATATTTGGAGGCCCATAGAGGGTTATGGTGAAAAAGTAAATATATTCTGTTAGAAACTGGAAAGAAGATTTCTGAGAAACTGCTTTGAGTTCTGTTAATTCATCTCACAGAGTTACAGCTTTCCCCTCAAGTAGCTTTTCGCTAAGTATGTTCTTGTGGAATTTTCAAAGTGATATTTGGAAGCCTATAGAGGGCTATGGTGAAAAAGGTAATGTCTTCAGGTAAAAACTGGGAAGAAGATCTCTGAGAAACTGTTTTGTGTTCTGTTAATTCATCTCAAAGAGTTACAGCTTTTCCCTGGAGAAACCTTTCGCTAAGACTGTTCTTGTGGAATTTGCAAAGTGATATTTGGAAGCCCATGGAGGGGATGGTGAGAAAGGAAATATATTCAGTTTAAAACTGGAAAGAAGCGTTTTGAGAAACTGCTTTGTGTTCTGTTAATTCATCTCACAGAGTTACAGCTCTCCCCTCAAGAAGCCTTTCGCTAAGGGAGTTCTTGTGGAATTTAAAATGTGCTACTTGGAAGATCATAGAGAGCTGTGGTGAAAAAGGAAATATCCTAATATAAAAAGTGAAAAGAAGCCTTTTGAGATACTGCTTTGTGTTCTGTTAATTCATCTCACAGAGTTACAGCTTTCCCCTCAAGAAGCCTTTCGCTAAGGGAGTTCTTGTGGAATTTAAAAAGTGATATTTGGAAGCCCATAGAGAGCTGTGGTGAAAAAGGAAGTATGCTAAGATAAAAGCTGAAAAGAAGCCTTTTGAGAAACTGCTTTGTGTTGTGTTAATTCATCTCACAGAGTTACAGCTCTCCCCTCAAGAAGCCTTTCGCTAAGTGAGTTCTTGTGGAATTTAAAATGTGCTACTTGGAAGATCATAGAGAGCTGTGGTGAAAAAGGAAATATCCTAATATAAAAAGTGAAAAGAAGCCTTTTGAGAAACTGCTTTGTGTTCTGTTAATTCATCTCACAGAGTTACAGCTTTCCCCTCAAGAAGCCTTTCGCTAAGGGAGTTCTTGTGGAATTTAAAAAGTGATATTTGGAAGCCCATAGAGAGCTGTGGTGAAAAAGGAAGTATGCTAAGATAAAAGCTGAAAAGAAGCCTTTTGAGAAACTGCTTTGTGTTGTGTTAATTCATCTAACAGAGTTACAGCTTTCCCCTCAAGAAGACTTTCGCTAAGACTGTTCTTGTGGAATTTTCAAAATGATATTTGGAAGCCCATAGAGGGCTAGGGTGAAAAAGGAAATCTCTTCAGTTAAAAACTGGAAAGAAGCTTTTTGAGAAACTGCTTTGTGTTCTGTTAATTCATCTCACAGAGTTACAGCTTACCGCTCAAGAAGCCTTTCGCTAAGACTGTTCTTGTGGAATTTGCAAAGCGATATCTGGAAGACCATAGAGGGCTATGGTGAAGAAGGAAATATCTTCCGTTAAAAACTGGAAAGAATCTTTCTGAGAAACTGCTTTGTGTTCTGCTAATTCATTTCACAGAGTTAGTTTTCCCGTCAAGAAGCCTTTCGCTAAGACTGTTCTTGTTTAATTTGCAAAGTGATATTCGGAAGCCTCTAGAGAGCTACTGTGAAAAACGAATTATCTTCATTTAAAAAGTGGAAAGAAGTTTTCTGAGAAACTGCTTTGTGTTCTGTAATTAATCTCACAGAGTTACAGCTTTCCCCTCAAGAAGCCCTTCGCTAAGACTGTTCTTGTGGAATTTGCAAAGTGATATTTGGAGGCCCATAGAGGGCTATGGTGAAAAAGGAAATATATTCTGTTAGAAACTGGAAAGAAGATTTCTGAGAAACTGCTTTGAGTTCTGTTAATTCATCTCACAGAGTTACAGCTTTCCCCTCAAGTAGCCTTTCGCTAAGTATGTTCTTGTGGAATTTTCAAAGTGATATTTGGAAGCCTATAGAGGGCTATGGTGAAAAAGGTAATGTCTTCAGGTAAAAACTGGGAAGAAGATCTCTGAGAAACTGTTTTGTGTTCTGTTAATTCATCTCAAAGAGTTACAGCTTTTCCCTGGAGAAACCTTTCGCTAAGACTGTTCTTGTGGAATTTGCAAAGTGATATTTGGAAGCCCATGGAGGGGATGGTGAGAAAGGAAATATATTCAGTTTAAAACTGGAAAGAAGCGTTTTGAGAAACTGCTTTGTGTTGTGTTAATTCATCTCACAGCGTTACAGCTCTCCCCTCAAGAAGCCTTTCGCTAAGGGAGTTCTTGTGGAATTTAAAATGTGCTACTTGGAAGATCATAGAGAGCTGTGGTGAAAAAGGAAATATCCTAATATAAAAAGTGAAAAGAAGCCTTTTGAGATACTGCTTTGTGTTCTGTTAATTCATCTCACAGAGTTACAGCTTTCCCCTCAAGAAGCCTTTCGCTAAGGGAGTTCTTGTGGAATTTAAAAAGTGATATTTGGAAGCCCATAGAGAGCTGTGGTGAAAAAGGAAGTATGCTAAGATAAAAGCTGAAAAGAAGCCTTTTGAGAAACTGCTTTGTGTTGTGTTAATTCATCTAACAGAGTTACAGCTTTCCCCTCAAGAAGACTTTCGCTAAGACTGTTCTTGTGGAATTTTCAAAATGATATTTGGAAGCCCATAGAGGGCTAGGGTGAAAAAGGAAATCTCTTCAGTTAAAAACTGGAAAGAAGCTTTTTGAGAAACTGCTTTGTGTTCTGCTAATGCATCGCACTGAGTTACAGCTCCCCCCTCAAGAAGCCTCTCGGTAAGACTGTTCTTGTGGAATTTGCAAAGTGATATTTGGAAGCCCCTAGAGGGCTACAGTAAAAAAGAAATATCTACAGTTAAAAATTTGAAAGAAGCTTTCTGAGAAACTTCTTTGTGTTCTGTGAATTCATCTCACAGACTTACAGCTTTCCTCTCAAGAAGCCTTTCGCTAAGACTGTTCTTGTGGAATTTCCAAAGTGACATTTCGAAGGCCATAGAGAGCTATGGTGAAAAGGAAATATCTTCGGTTTAAAACGGGAAAGAGGCTTTCTGAGACACTGCGTTGTGTTCTGTTAATTCATCTCACAAAGTTACAGCTTTCCTCTAACGAAGCCTTTCCCTAAGACAGTTCCTGTCGAATTTGGGAAGTGATATTTAGAAGCCTACAGAGATCTATGGTGAAAAAGGAAATAGCATAAGATAAAAACTGAAAATAAGCTTTCTGAAAAACTGCTTTGTGTTCTCTTAATTCATCTCACAGAGTTACAGCTTTCCTCTCAAGAAGCCTTTCACTAAGACTGTTCTTGTGCAATTTAGAGCGTGATATTTAGAAGCCCATAGAGGGCTATGGTGAAAAAGGAAATATCCTCTGTTAATAACTGGAAAGAAACTTTCTGAGAAACTTTGTGTTCTGTTAATTCATCTCACAGAGTTACAGCTTTCCCCTCAAGAAGCCTTTCGCTAAGACTGTTCTTATGCAATTTAGAACGTGATATTTAGAAGCCCATAGAGGTCTACGGTGAAAAAGGAAATATCCTCCGTTAAAAACTGGAAAGAAGCTTTCTGAGAAACTGCTTTGTGTTCTGTTAATTCATCTCACAGAGTTACAGCTTTTCCCTCAAGAAACCTTTCGCTAAGACTGTTCTTGTGGGATTTGCAAAGTGATACTTGGAAGCCCATAGAGGACTATGGTGAGAAAGGAAATATCCTCCGTTAAAAACTGGAAAGAATCTTTCTGAGAAACTGCTTTGTGTTCTGCTAATTCATTTCACAGAGTTAGTTTTCCCGTCAAGAAGCCTTTCGCTAAGACTGTTCTTGTTTAATTTGCAAAGTGATATTCGGAAGCCTCTAGAGAGCTACTGTGAAAAACGAATTATCTTCATTTAAAAAGTGGAAAGAAGTTTTCTGAGAAACTGCTTTGTGTTCTGTAATTAATCTCACAGAGTTACAGCTTTCCCCTCAAGAAGCCCTTCGCTAAGACTGTTCTTGTGGAATTTGCAAAGTGATATTTGGAGGCCCATAGAGGGTTATGGTGAAAAAGTAAATATATTCTGTTAGAAACTGGAAAGAAGATTTCTGAGAAACTGCTTTGAGTTCTGTTAATTCATCTCACAGAGTTACAGCTTTCCCCTCAAGTAGCTTTTCGCTAAGTATGTTCTTGTGGAATTTTCAAAGTGATATTTGGAAGCCTATAGAGGGCTATGGTGAAAAAGGTAATGTCTTCAGGTAAAAACTGGGAAGAAGATCTCTGAGAAACTGTTTTGTGTTCTGTTAATTCATCTCAAAGAGTTACAGCTTTTCCCTGGAGAAACCTTTCGCTAAGACTGTTCTTGTGGAATTTGCAAAGTGATATTTGGAAGCCCATGGAGGGGATGGTGAGAAAGGAAATATATTCAGTTTAAAACTGGAAAGAAGCGTTTTGAGAAACTGCTTTGTGTTCTGTTAATTCATCTCACAGAGTTACAGCTCTCCCCTCAAGAAGCCTTTCGCTAAGGGAGTTCTTGTGGAATTTAAAATGTGCTACTTGGAAGATCATAGAGAGCTGTGGTGAAAAAGGAAATATCCTAATATAAAAAGTGAAAAGAAGCCTTTTGAGATACTGCTTTGTGTTGTGTTAATTCATCTCACAGAGTTACAGCTTTCCCCTCAAGAAGCCTTTCGCTAAGGGAGTTCTTGTGGAATTTAAAAAGTGATATTTGGAAGCCCATAGAGAGCTGTGGTGAAAAAGGAAGTATGCTAAGATAAAAGCTGAAAAGAAGCCTTTTGAGAAACTGCTTTGTGTTGTGTTAATTCATCTCACAGAGTTACAGCTCTCCCCTCAAGAAGCCTTTCGCTAAGTGAGTTCTTGTGGAATTTAAAATGTGCTACTTGGAAGATCATAGAGAGCTGTGGTGAAAAAGGAAATATCCTAATATAAAAAGTGAAAAGAAGCCTTTTGAGAAACTGCTTTGTGTTCTGTTAATTCATCTCACAGAGTTACAGCTTTCCCCTCAAGAAGCCTTTCGCTAAGGGAGTTCTTGTGGAATTTAAAAAGTGATATTTGGAAGCCCATAGAGAGCTGTGGTGAAAAAGGAAGTATGCTAAGATAAAAGCTGAAAAGAAGCCTTTTGAGAAACTGCTTTGTGTTGTGTTAATTCATCTAACAGAGTTACAGCTTTCCCCTCAAGAAGACTTTCGCTAAGACTGTTCTTGTGGAATTTTCAAAATGATATTTGGAAGCCCATAGAGGGCTAGGGTGAAAAAGGAAATCTCTTCAGTTAAAAACTGGAAAGAAGCTTTTTGAGAAACTGCTTTGTGTTCTGCTAATGCATCGCACTGAGTTACAGCTCCCCCCTCAAGAAGCCTCTCGGTAAGACTGTTCTTGTGGAATTTGCAAAGTGATATTTGGAAGCCCCTAGAGGGCTACAGTAAAAAAGAAATATCTACAGTTAAAAATTTGAAAGAAGCTTTCTGAGAAACTTCTTTGTGTTCTGTGAATTCATCTCACAGACTTACAGCTTTCCTCTCAAGAAGCCTTTCGCTAAGACTGTTCTTGTGGAATTTCCAAAGTGACATTTCGAAGGCCATAGAGAGCTATGGTGAAAAGGAAATATCTTCGGTTTAAAACGGGAAAGAGGCTTTCTGAGACACTGCGTTGTGTTCTGTTAATTCATCTCACAAAGTTACAGCTTTCCTCTAACGAAGCCTTTCCCTAAGACAGTTCCTGTCGAATTTGGGAAGTGATATTTAGAAGCCTACAGAGATCTATGGTGAAAAAGGAAATAGCATAAGATAAAAACTGAAAATAAGCTTTCTGAAAATCTTCTTTGTGTTCTCTTAATTCATCTCACAGAGTTACAGCTTTCCTCTCAAGAAGCCTTTCACTAAGACTGTTCTTGTGCAATTTAGAGCGTGATATTTAGAAGCCCATAGAGGTCTATGGTGAAAAAGGAAATATCCTCCGTTAAAAACTGGAAAGAAGCTTTCTGAGAAACTGCTTTGTGTTCTGTTAATTCATCTCACAGAGCTACAGCTTTCCCCTCAAGAAGCCTTTCGCTAAGACTGTTCTTGTGGAATTTGCGAAGTGATATTTGGAAGCCCGTAGAGGGCTATGGTGAAAAAGGAAATAACTTCAGTTAAAAACTGGAAAGAAGCTTTCTGAGAAACTTCTTTGTGTTTTGTTAATTCATCTCACAGAGTTACAGCTTTCCCCTCGAGAAGTCTTTTGCTTAGACTGTTCTTGTGGAATTTTCAAAGTGATATTTGGAAGCCTAGTGAGGGCTATGGTGAAAAAGGAAATATCTTCCGTTAAAAACTGGAAAGAATCTTTCTGAGAAACTGCTTTGTGTTCTGCTAATTCATTTCACAGAGTTACAGATATCCCCTCAAGAAGCCTTTCGCTAAGACAATTCTTGTGGAATTTGCAAAGTGATATTTTGAAGCCAATAGAGGGCTATGGTGAAAAAGGAAGTATCTTCAGTTAAAACCTGTAAAGAAGATTTCTGAGGAACTGCTTTGTGTTCTGTTAATTCATCTCACAGAGTTACAGCTTTCGCCTCAAGAAGCCTTTCGCTAAGACTGTTCTTTTTGAATTTGCAAAGTGATATTTGGAAGCCCATAGAGGGCTATGGTGAAAAAGGAAATATCTTCTTTGAAAAACTGGAAAGAAGCTTTCTGAGAAACTGCGTTGTGTTCTGTTAATACATCTCACAGAGTTACAGCATTCCCCTCAAGAAGCCTTTCGCTAAGACTCTTGTTGTGGAATTTGGAAAGTGATATTTCGAAGCCTGTAGAGGGCTGTGGTGAAAAAGGTAGTATCTTAAGATAAAAACTGGAAAGAAGCTTTCGAACCAACTATTTTGTGTACTGTTTGTTCATCTCAGAGAGTTATAGCTTTCTTCTCAAGAAGCCTTTCGCTAAGACTCTTCTTGTGGGATTTGCAAAGTGATATTTGCAAGATCATAGAGGGCTACGGTGAAAAAGGAAATATCTTCAGTTAAAAACTGGAAAGAAGCTTTCTGTGAAACTTCTTTGTGTTCTTCTAGTTCCTTTCACAGAGTTACAGCTTTCCCTTCAAGAGGCCGTTCACTAAGACAGTTCTTTTGGAATTTGCAAGGTGATATTTGGAAGCCTATGGAGGGTTATGGTGAAAAATAAAGTATCTTCAGCTAAAAACTGGAAAGAATCTATCTGAGAAACTGCTTTGTGTTCTGTTAATTTATCTCACAGAGTTTCAGCTATACCCTCATGAAGGCTTTCGCTAAGACTGTTCTTGTGGGATTTGCAAAGTGATATTTGGAAGACCCTAGAGGTATATGGTGAAAAAGTTAATGTCCTCAGATAAAAATCTGAAAGAAGCTTTCTGTGAAACTGCTTTGTGTTCTGTTAATTCATCTCACAGTGTTACAGATTTCCCCTCAAGAAGCCGTTGACTAAGACTGTTCTTGTGTAATATTCAAAGTGATATCAGGAAGACCATAGAGGGCGATGGTAAAAAGAAAATATCCTCATTAAAAACTGGAAAGAAGTTTTCTGAAAAACTGCTTTATATTCTGGTAATTTATCTCAAAGAGTAACAGATTTCCCCTCAGGAAGCCTTTCGCTAAGACTGTTCTTGCGGAATTTTCAAAGTGATATTTGGAAGCCCATAGAGGGCTATGGTTAGAAAGGAAATATCCTAAGATAAAAACTGAAAAGAAGCTTTCGTAGAAACTGCTTTGTGTTCTGTTAATTCACCTCACAGAGTTACAGCTTTCCCCTCAAAATGTCGCACACTAAGACTGTTCTTGTGGAATTTCCAAAGTGATATTTGTTACCCCTGAGAAGCCTATTGTGAAAAAGTAAATATGTTCAGTTAAAAACCTGAAAGAAGCTTTCTGAGAAACTGCTTTGTGTTCTGTCATTTCATCTCAAAGAGCTAAAGCTTTCCCCTCAAGAAGTCTTTCGCTAAGTCTCTTCTTGTGGAATTTGCAAAGTAATATTTGGAAGCCCATAGAGGGCTACGGAGAAAAAGGAAATGTCCGTAGATAAAAACTGGAAAGAAGCTTTCTGAGAAACTGCTTTGTGTTCTGTTAATTCATCTCACAGAGTTACAGCTTTCCCCTCAAGAAGCCTTTCGCTAAGACTGTTCTTGTGTAATTCACAAAGTGATATTTGGAAGCCCATGTAGGGTTATGGTGAAAAAAGGAATATCTTTAGTTAGAAACTGGAAAAAAGCTTTCTGAGAAACTGCTTTGTGTTCTGTTAATTCATCTCACAGAGTTACAGCTTTTCCCTCAAGAAACCTTTCGCTAAGACTGTTCTTGTGGGATTTGCAAAGTGATACTTGGAAGCCCATAGAGGACTATGGTGAGAAAGGAAATATCCTCCGTTAAAAACTGGAAAGAAGCTTTCTGAGAAACTGCTTTGTTTTCTGTTAATTCATCTCACAGAGTTACAGCTTTCCCCTCAAGAAGCCTTTCGCTAAGACTCTTCTTGTGGAATTTGCAAAGTGATATTTGGAAGCCCATAGAGGGCTATGGTGAAAAAGGAAATGTCCTCAGATGAAAACTAGAAAGAAGCTTCTTGAGAAACTGCTTTGTGTTCCGTTAATTCATCTGACAGAGTTACAGCTTTGCCCTCCAGAAACCGTTCACTAAGACCGTTCTTGTGGAATTTTCAAAGTGATATTTGGAAACCCATAGGGGGCTATGGTGAAAAAGGAAATATCTTCAGTTATAAACTGGAAAGAAGTTTTCTGAGAAACTGCTTTGTGTTCTGTTATTTCAGGTGACAGTGTTACAGCTTTCCCGTCAAGAAGCATTACGCTAAGACTGTTCTTGTGGAATTTGCAAAGTGATATTTGGAAGCCCATAGAGGGCTGTGGTGAAAAAGAAATTTCCTAAGATAAGAACTGAAAAGAAGCTTTCTGAGAAACGACTTTGTGTTCTGTTAATTCATCTTATAGAATTACAGCTTTCCCCTCAAGAAACCGTTCACTAAGACTGTTCTTGTGGATTTTGCAAAGTGATATTTGGAAGCCCATAGAGGACTATGGTGTAAAGGAAATATCTTCAGATAAAAACTGGAAAGAAGCTTTCTGAGAAATTGCTTTGTGTTCTGTTAATTCATCTCACAGAATTACGGCTTTCCCCTCAAGAAAACTTTCGGTAAAGCTGTTTTTGTGGAATTTGGAAAAAGATATTTGGAAAATCGTAGAGATCTATGGTTAAAAAGAAAATATCCTAAGAAAAAAACTGAAAAGAAAATTTCTGAGAAACTGCTTTGTGTTCTCTGAATTCATCTCACAGACTTACAGCATTCACCTCAAGAAACCGTTCACTAAGGCTGTTCTTGTGGATTTTGCAAAGTAATATTTGGAAGCCCCTAGATATTTAGAGCCCCTCAAGAAGTCGTCACTAAGAGTGTTCTTGTGGAAATTGCAAAGTGATATTTGGAAGCCCATACAGGGCTATGGTGTAAAAGTAAATATCTTCCGTTAAAAACTGGAAAGAAATTTTCTGAGAAACTTCTTTGTGTTCTGTTAATTCATCTCACACAGTTACAGCTTTCCCCTCAATAAGTCATTCGCTAAGACTGTTCGTGTGGAATTTGCAAAGTCATATTTGGAAGCCCATAGAGAGCTATGGTGAAAAAGGAAATATCCTATGAAAAAAACTAAAAATAAGGTATCTGAGAAATTGCTTTGTGTTCTGTTAATTCATCTCACAGCGTTACTGCTTTCCCCTCAAGAACCTTTTTGCTAAGAGTGTTCTTGTGTAACTTGCAAAGTGATATTTGGAAGCCCATAGAGGGCTATGGTGAAAAAGGAAATATCTTCAGTAAAAAACTGGTAAGAGGCTTTCTGAGATGCTGCTTTGTGTTCTGTTAATTCATCTCACAGAGTTACAGCTTTCCCGTCAAGAAGCCTTTCTCTAATACTTTTCTTGTGGAATTTGCAAAGTGATATTTGGAAGCCCATAGAGGGCTAGGGTGAAAAAGGAAATATCTTCAGTTAAAAACTGAAAAGACGCTTTTTGAGAAACTGCTCTTTGTTCTGTTAATTCATCTCACACAGTTACAGCTTTCCCCACAAGAAGCCATTCGCTAAGACTGTTCTTGTGGAATTTGCAAAGTGGGATTTGGAAGCCCATAGGGGGCTATGGTGAAAAAGGAAATATCTTCTGTTAAAAACTGGAAAGAAGCTTTCTGAGAAAATGCTTTTTGTTGTGATAATTCATCTCACAGAGTTACAGCTTTCCCCTCAAGAAGCATTTCGCTTAGACTGTTCTTGTGGAATTCGCAAAGTGATACTTGGAAGCCCATAGAGGGTTACGGTGAAAATGAAATATCTTCCCTTAAAAAGTGGAAAGAAGGTTTCTGAGAAACTGCTTTGTGTTCTGTTAATACATCTCAAAGAGTTACAGCTTTCTTCTCAAGAAACCGTTCACTAAGACTGTTTTTTTGAAAATTTCAAATAATATTTGGAAGCCCATAGAGGGCTATGGTGAAAAAGGAAATATCCTAAGATAAAAAATGAAAAGTAGCTTTCTGAGAAACTGCTTTGTTTTCTGTTAATTCATCTCAAAGAGTTACAGCTTTCCCCTCAAGAAGCCTTTCGCTAAGAATGTTCTTGTGGAAATTGCAAAGTGATATTTGAAAGACCATAGAGGTCTACCGTGATAAAGGAAATATCCTAAGATAAAAACTGAAAAGAAGCTTTCTGAGAAACTGCTTTGTGTTCTGTTAATTCATCTCATAGAGTTACAACCTTCCGCTCCAGAAGCCATTCAATAAGACTGTTCTTGTGGAATTTGCGAAGTGATATTTGGAAGCCCATAGAGGATTATGGTGAAAAAGGAAATATCTTCCGTTAAAAACTAGAAAGAGGCATTCTGAGAAACTAATTGTGTCTTCTCTTAATTCAACTCACAGAGTTACACCTTTCCCCTCAAAAAGTCTTTCCTTAAGACACTTTTTGTGGAAATTGGAAAAGGATACTTAGAAGCCCATAGAGGGCTATGGTGAAAAAAGAACTATCCTAAGACAGAAACTGAAAAGAATCTTTCTTACAAACTACTTTGTGCTCTGTTAATTCATGTCACAGATTTAGAGCTTTACCCTACGGAAGCCTTTCGCTAAGACTGTTCTTGTGGAATTTGCAAAGTGATATTTGGAAGCCCATAGAGTGCTATGGTGAAAAAGGAAATATCTTCCCTTAAAAATTGGAAAGAATATTTCTGAGAAACTGGTTTGTGTTCTGTTAATTCATCTCACACAGATACAGCTTTCCCCTCAAGAAGCCTTTCCCTAAGACTGTTCTTGTGGAATTTGCAAAGTGATATTTGGAAGCCCATAGAGGGCTATGGTGAAAAAGGGAATATCTTCAGTTAAAAACTGGAAAGTAGCTTTCAGAGAAACAGCGTTGTGTTCCGTTAATTCATCTGACAGCGTTACAGCTTTCCCCTCAAGAAGCCTTTTGCTAAGACTGTTCTTGTGGAATTTGTAAGGTGATATTTGGAGGCCCATAGAGGGCTATGGTGAAAAAGGAAATATCTTCAGTTAAAAACTTGAAAGAAGCTTTCTGAGAAACTGCGTTGTGTTCTGCTAATTCATCTCACAGAGTAACAACTTTCTCCTCAAGAAGCCTTTCGATAAGACAGTTCTGGAGGAATTTTCAAAGTGTTATTTGGAAGCCCTTAAAGGGCTATGGGGAAAAGGAAATATCTTCCCTTAAAAACTTTAAAGAAGCTTTCTGAGAAACTGCTTTGTATTCTGTTAGTTCATCTCACAGAGTTACAGCTTTCCCCTCAAGAAGACTTTTGCTAAGACTGTTTTTGTGGAAATTGGAAAGTGACACTTAGTATCCCATAGAGGGCTATGGTGAAAAAGGAAAAATCCTAAGACAAAAACTGAAAAGAAGCTTTCTGAAAAACTATTTTGTGCTCTGTTAATTCATCTCACAGAGTTACAGCTTTCCCCTCAAGAAGCCTTTAGTTAAGACTGTTCTTGTGGAATTTGCAAAGTGATATTGGGAAGCCCATAGATGTCCATGGTGAAAAAGGAAATATCCTAAGATGAAAACTGGAAAGAAGCTTTCTGAGAAACTGCTTTGTGTTCTATTAATTCATTTCACAGAGTTACAAGTTTCCCCTCAAGAAGCCTTTTTTTAAGCCTGTTCTTGTGAAATTTGCAAAGTGATATTTGGAAGCATAGAGAGGGCTAATGTGAAAAAGGAAATATCTTCCGTTAAAAACTGGAAAGAAGCTTTCTGAGATATTGCTTTGTGTTCTGTTAATTCACCTCACAGAGTTACAGCTTTCCCCTCAAGAAGCCTTTTGCTAAGGCTGTTCTTGTGGAATTTGCAAAGTGATATTTGGAAGCCCATAGAGGGCTACGGTTAAAAAGGAAACATTTTCCGTTAAAAACTGGAAAGAAGCTTTCTGCGAAACTGCTTTGTGTACTGTTAATTCAATTCACACAGTTACAGCTTTCCCCTCAAGAAGCCTTTCCCTAAGACTGTTCTTGTGGAATTTGTAAAGTGATATTTGGAAGCCCATGGAGGGCTATGGTGAAAAAGTGAATATCTTCAGTTAAAAACTGGAAAGTAGATTTCAGAGAAACAGCGTTGTGTTCCGTTAATTCATCTCACAGAGTTACAGCTTTCCACTCAAGAAGCCTTTGGTTAAGACTGTTCTTGAGAAATTAGCAAAGTGATATTTCGAAGTCCATAGAGGGCTATGGTGAAAAAGGAAATATGTTCAGTTAAAAAGTTTAAAGAAGCATTCTGAGAAACTGCTTTGTGTTCTATTAATTGATCTCACAGAGTTACAGCTTTCCCCTCAAGAAGCCTTTCGCTAAGACTGTTCATGTGGAATTTGGAATTTGAGATGTAGAACCCCTAGAGGGCTATGGTGAAAAAGGGAATATCTTCCGTTAAAAACTGGAAAGAAGCATTCTGAGAAACTGCTTTGTGTTCTGCTAATTCATCTCACAGAATTACAGCTTTCCCCTCATGAAGTCTTTGGCTAAGACTGTTCTTGTGTAATTTGTAAAGTGATATTTGGAAGCCCATAGAGGGCTATGGTGAAAAAGGACATATCTTCCGTTAAGAACTGGATAGAAGCATTCTGAGAAACTGCTTTGTGTTCTGATAATTCATCTCACAGATTTACAGCTTTCTCCTAAAAGACCCTTTCGCTAAGACTGTTCTTGTGGAACTTGCAAAGTGCTATTTGGAAGCCCTAGAGCTCTATGCTGGAAAAGGAAATATCCTAAGATAAAAACTGAAAAGAAGCTTTCTGAGAAACTGCTTTGTGTTCTGTTAATTCATCTCACAGAGTTACAGCTTACCGCTCAAGAAGCCTTTCGCTAAGACTGTTCTTGTGGAATTTGCAAAGCGATATCTGGAAGACCATAGAGGGCTATGGTGAAGAAGGAAATATCTTCCGTTAAAAACTGGAAAGAATCTTTCTGAGAAACTGCTTTGTGTTCTGCTAATTCATTTCACAGAGTTAGTTTTCCCGTCAAGAAGCCTTTCGCTAAGACTGTTCTTGTTTAATTTGCAAAGTGATATTCGGAAGCCTCTAGAGAGCTACTGTGAAAAACGAATTATCTTCATTTAAAAAGTGGAAAGAAGTTTTCTGAGAAACTGCTTTGTGTTCTGTAATTAATCTCACAGAGTTACAGCTTTCCCCTCAAGAAGCCCTTCGCTAAGACTGTTCTTGTGGAATTTGCAAAGTGATATTTGGAGGCCCATAGAGGGCTATGGTGAAAAAGGAAATATATTCTGTTAGAAACTGGAAAGAAGATTTCTGAGAAACTGCTTTGAGTTCTGTTAATTCATCTCACAGAGTTACAGCTTTCCCCTCAAGTAGCCTTTCGCTAAGTATGTTCTTGTGGAATTTTCAAAGTGATATTTGGAAGCCTATAGAGGGCTATGGTGAAAAAGGTAATGTCTTCAGGTAAAAACTGGGAAGAAGATCTCTGAGAAACTGTTTTGTGTTCTGTTAATTCATCTCAAAGAGTTACAGCTTTTCCCTGGAGAAACCTTTCGCTAAGACTGTTCTTGTGGAATTTGCAAAGTGATATTTGGAAGCCCATGGAGGGGATGGTGAGAAAGGAAATATATTCAGTTTAAAACTGGAAAGAAGCGTTTTGAGAAACTGCTTTGTGTTGTGTTAATTCATCTCACAGAGTTACAGCTCTCCCCTCAAGAAGCCTTTCTCTAAGGGAGTTCTTGTGGAATTTAAAATGTGCTACTTGGAAGATCATAGAGAGCTGTGGTGAAAAAGGAAATATCCTAATATAAAAAGTGAAAAGAAGCCTTTTGAGATACTGCTTTGTGTTCTGTTAATTCATCTCACAGAGTTACAGCTTTCCCCTCAAGAAGCCTTTCGCTAAGGGAGTTCTTGTGGAATTTAAAAAGTGATATTTGGAAGCCCATAGAGAGCTGTGGTGAAAAAGGAAGTATGCTAAGATAAAAGCTGAAAAGAAGCCTTTTGAGAAACTGCTTTGTGTTGTGTTAATTCATCTAACAGAGTTACAGCTTTCCCCTCAAGAAGACTTTCGCTAAGACTGTTCTTGTGGAATTTTCAAAATGATATTTGGAAGCCCATAGAGGGCTAGGGTGAAAAAGGAAATCTCTTCAGTTAAAAACTGGAAAGAAGCTTTTTGAGAAACTGCTTTGTGTTCTGCTAATGCATCGCACTGAGTTACAGCTCCCCCCTCAAGAAGCCTCTCGGTAAGACTGTTCTTGTGGAATTTGCAAAGTGATATTTGGAAGCCCCTAGAGGGCTACAGTAAAAAAGAAATATCTACAGTTAAAAATTTGAAAGAAGCTTTCTGAGAAACTTCTTTGTGTTCTGTGAATTCATCTCACAGACTTACAGCTTTCCTCTCAAGAAGCCTTTCGCTAAGACTGTTCTTGTGGAATTTCCAAAGTGACATTTCGAAGGCCATAGAGAGCTATGGTGAAAAGGAAATATCTTCGGTTTAAAACGGGAAAGAGGCTTTCTGAGACACTGCGTTGTGTTCTGTTAATTCATCTCACAAAGTTACAGCTTTCCTCTAACGAAGCCTTTCCCTAAGACAGTTCCTGTCGAATTTGGGAAGTGATATTTAGAAGCCTACAGAGATCTATGGTGAAAAAGGAAATAGCATAAGATAAAAACTGAAAATAAGCTTTCTGAAAAACTGCTTTGTGTTCTCTTAATTCATCTCACAGAGTTACAGCTTTCCTCTCAAGAAGCCTTTCACTAAGACTGTTCTTGTGCAATTTAGAGCGTGATATTTAGAAGCCCATAGAGGGCTATGGTGAAAAAGGAAATATCCTCTGTTAATAACTGGAAAGAAACTTTCTGAGAAACTTTGTGTTCTGTTAATTCATCTCACAGAGTTACAGCTTTCCCCTCAAGAAGCCTTTCGCTAAGACTGTTCTTATGCAATTTAGAACGTGATATTTAGAAGCCCATAGAGGTCTACGGTGAAAAAGGAAATATCCTCCGTTAAAAACTGGAAAGAAGCTTTCTGAGAAACTGCTTTGTGTTCTGTTAATTCATCTCACAGAGTTACAGCTTTTCCCTCAAGAAACCTTTCGCTAAGACTGTTCTTGTGGGATTTGCAAAGTGATACTTGGAAGCCCATAGAGGACTATGGTGAGAAAGGAAATATCCTCCGTTAAAAACTGGAAAGAATCTTTCTGAGAAACTGCTTTGTGTTCTGCTAATTCATTTCACAGAGTTAGTTTTCCCGTCAAGAAGCCTTTCGCTAAGACTGTTCTTGTTTAATTTGCAAAGTGATATTCGGAAGCCTCTAGAGAGCTACTGTGAAAAACGAATTATCTTCATTTAAAAAGTGGAAAGAAGTTTTCTGAGAAACTGCTTTGTGTTCTGTAATTAATCTCACAGAGTTACAGCTTTCCCCTCAAGAAGCCCTTCGCTAAGACTGTTCTTGTGGAATTTGCAAAGTGATATTTGGAGGCCCATAGAGGGTTATGGTGAAAAAGTAAATATATTCTGTTAGAAACTGGAAAGAAGATTTCTGAGAAACTGCTTTGAGTTCTGTTAATTCATCTCACAGAGTTACAGCTCTCCCCTCAAGTAGCTTTTCGCTAAGTATGTTCTTGTGGAATTTTCAAAGTGATATTTGGAAGCCTATAGAGGGCTATGGTGAAAAAGGTAATGTCTTCAGGTAAAAACTGGGAAGAAGATCTCTGAGAAACTGTTTTGTGTTCTGTTAATTCATCTCAAAGAGTTACAGCTTTTCCCTGGAGAAACCTTTCGCTAAGACTGTTCTTGTGGAATTTGCAAAGTGATATTTGGAAGCCCATGGAGGGGATGGTGAGAAAGGAAATATATTCAGTTTAAAACTGGAAAGAAGCGTTTTGAGAAACTGCTTTGTGTTCTGTTAATTCATCTCACAGAGTTACAGCTCTCCCCTCAAGAAGCCTTTCGCTAAGGGAGTTCTTGTGGAATTTAAAATGTGCTACTTGGAAGATCATAGAGAGCTGTGGTGAAAAAGGAAATATCCTAATATAAAAAGTGAAAAGAAGCCTTTTGAGATACTGCTTTGTGTTCTGTTAATTCATCTCACAGAGTTACAGCTTTCCCCTCAAGAAGCCTTTCGCTAAGGGAGTTCTTGTGGAATTTAAAAAGTGATATTTGGAAGCCCATAGAGAGCTGTGGTGAAAAAGGAAGTATGCTAAGATAAAAGCTGAAAAGAAGCCTTTTGAGAAACTGCTTTGTGTTGTGTTAATTCATCTCACAGAGTTACAGCTCTCCCCTCAAGAAGCCTTTCGCTAAGTGAGTTCTTGTGGAATTTAAAATGTGCTACTTGGAAGATCATAGAGAGCTGTGGTAAAAAAGGAAATATCCTAATATAAAAAGTGAAAAGAAGCCTTTTGAGAAACTGCTTTGTGTTCTGTTAATTCATCTCACAGAGTTACAGCTTTCCCCTCAAGAAGCCTTTCGCTAAGGGAGTTCTTGTGGAATTTAAAAAGTGATATTTGGAAGCCCATAGAGAGCTGTGGTGAAAAAGGAAGTATGCTAAGATAAAAGCTGAAAAGAAGCCTTTTGAGAAACTGCTTTGTGTTGTGTTAATTCATCTAACAGAGTTACAGCTTTCCCCTCAAGAAGACTTTCGCTAAGACTGTTCTTGTGGAATTTTCAAAATGATATTTGGAAGCCCATAGAGGGCTAGGGTGAAAAAGGAAATCTCTTCAGTTAAAAACTGGAAAGAAGCTTTTTGAGAAACTGCTTTGTGTTCTGTTAATTCATCTCACAGAGTTACAGCTTACCGCTCAAGAAGCCTTTCGCTAAGACTGTTCTTGTGGAATTTGCAAAGCGATATCTGGAAGACCATAGAGGGCTATGGTGAAGAAGGAAATATCTTCCGTTAAAAACTGGAAAGAATCTTTCTGAGAAACTGCTTTGTGTTCTGCTAATTCATTTCACAGAGTTAGTTTTCCCGTCAAGAAGCCTTTCGCTAAGACTGTTCTTGTTTAATTTGCAAAGTGATATTCGGAAGCCTCTAGAGAGCTACTGTGAAAAACGAATTATCTTCATTTAAAAAGTGGAAAGAAGTTTTCTGAGAAACTGCTTTGTGTTCTGTAATTAATCTCACAGAGTTACAGCTTTCCCCTCAAGAAGCCCTTCGCTAAGACTGTTCTTGTGGAATTTGCAAAGTGATATTTGGAGGCCCATAGAGGGCTATGGTGAAAAAGGAAATATATTCTGTTAGAAACTGGAAAGAAGATTTCTGAGAAACTGCTTTGAGTTCTGTTAATTCATCTCACAGAGTTACAGCTTTCCCCTCAAGTAGCCTTTCGCTAAGTATGTTCTTGTGGAATTTTCAAAGTGATATTTGGAAGCCTATAGAGGGCTATGGTGAAAAAGGTAATGTCTTCAGGTAAAAACTGGGAAGAAGATCTCTGAGAAACTGTTTTGTGTTCTGTTAATTCATCTCAAAGAGTTACAGCTTTTCCCTGGAGAAACCTTTCGCTAAGACTGTTCTTGTGGAATTTGCAAAGTGATATTTGGAAGCCCATGGAGGGGATGGTGAGAAAGGAAATATATTCAGTTTAAAACTGGAAAGAAGCGTTTTGAGAAACTGCTTTGTGTTGTGTTAATTCATCTCACAGCGTTACAGCTCTCCCCTCAAGAAGCCTTTCGCTAAGGGAGTTCTTGTGGAATTTAAAATGTGCTACTTGGAAGATCATAGAGAGCTGTGGTGAAAAAGGAAATATCCTAATATAAAAAGTGAAAAGAAGCCTTTTGAGATACTGCTTTGTGTTCTGTTAATTCATCTCACAGAGTTACAGCTTTCCCCTCAAGAAGCCTTTCGCTAAGGGAGTTCTTGTGGAATTTAAAAAGTGATATTTGGAAGCCCATAGAGAGCTGTGGTGAAAAAGGAAGTATGCTAAGATAAAAGCTGAAAAGAAGCCTTTTGAGAAACTGCTTTGTGTTGTGTTAATTCATCTAACAGAGTTACAGCTTTCCCCTCAAGAAGACTTTCGCTAAGACTGTTCTTGTGGAATTTTCAAAATGATATTTGGAAGCCCATAGAGGGCTAGGGTGAAAAAGGAAATCTCTTCAGTTAAAAACTGGAAAGAAGCTTTTTGAGAAACTGCTTTGTGTTCTGCTAATGCATCGCACTGAGTTACAGCTCCCCCCTCAAGAAGCCTCTCGGTAAGACTGTTCTTGTGGAATTTGCAAAGTGATATTTGGAAGCCCCTAGAGGGCTACAGTAAAAAAGAAATATCTACAGTTAAAAATTTGAAAGAAGCTTTCTGAGAAACTTCTTTGTGTTCTGTGAATTCATCTCACAGACTTACAGCTTTCCTCTCAAGAAGCCTTTCGCTAAGACTGTTCTTGTGGAATTTCCAAAGTGACATTTCGAAGGCCATAGAGAGCTATGGTGAAAAGGAAATATCTTCGGTTTAAAACGGGAAAGAGGCTTTCTGAGACACTGCGTTGTGTTCTGTTAATTCATCTCACAAAGTTACAGCTTTCCTCTAACGAAGCCTTTCCCTAAGACAGTTCCTGTCGAATTTGGGAAGTGATATTTAGAAGCCTACAGAGATCTATGGTGAAAAAGGAAATAGCATAAGATAAAAACTGAAAATAAGCTTTCTGAAAAACTGCTTTGTGTTCTCTTAATTCATCTCACAGAGTTACAGCTTTCCTCTCAAGAAGCCTTTCACTAAGACTGTTCTTGTGCAATTTAGAGCGTGATATTTAGAAGCCCATAGAGGTCTATGGTGAAAAAGGAAATATCCTCCGTTAAAAACTGGAAAGAAGCTTTCTGAGAAACTGCTTTGTGTTCTGTTAATTCATCTCACAGAGCTACAGCTTTCCCCTCAAGAAGCCTTTCGCTAAGACTGTTCTTGTGGAATTTGCGAAGTGATATTTGGAAGCCCGTAGAGGGCTATGGTGAAAAAGGAAATAACTTCAGTTAAAAACTGGAAAGAAGCTTTCTGAGAAACTTCTTTGTGTTTTGTTAATTCATCTCACAGAGTTACAGCTTTCCCCTCGAGAAGTCTTTTGCTTAGACTGTTCTTGTGGAATTTTCAAAGTGATATTTGGAAGCCTAGTGAGGGCTATGGTGAAAAAGGAAATATCTTCCGTTAAAAACTGGAAAGAATCTTTCTGAGAAACTGCTTTGTGTTCTGCTAATTCATTTCACAGAGTTACAGATATCCCCTCAAGAAGCCTTTCGCTAAGACAATTCTTGTGGAATTTGCAAAGTGATATTTTGAAGCCAATAGAGGGCTATGGTGAAAAAGGAAGTATCTTCAGTTAAAACCTGTAAAGAAGATTTCTGAGGAACTGCTTTGTGTTCTGTTAATTCATCTCACAGAGTTACAGCTTTCGCCTCAAGAAGCCTTTCGCTAAGACTGTTCTTTTTGAATTTGCAAAGTGATATTTGGAAGCCCATAGAGGGCTATGGTGAAAAAGGAAATATCTTCTTTGAAAAACTGGAAAGAAGCTTTCTGAGAAACTGCGTTGTGTTCTGTTAATACATCTCACAGAGTTACAGCATTCCCCTCAAGAAGCCTTTCGCTAAGACTCTTGTTGTGGAATTTGGAAAGTGATATTTCGAAGCCTGTAGAGGGCTGTGGTGAAAAAGGTAGTATCTTAAGATAAAAACTGGAAAGAAGCTTTCGAACCAACTATTTTGTGTACTGTTTGTTCATCTCAGAGAGTTATAGCTTTCTTCTCAAGAAGCCTTTCGCTAAGACTCTTCTTGTGGGATTTGCAAAGTGATATTTGCAAGATCATAGAGGGCTACGGTGAAAAAGGAAATATCTTCAGTTAAAAACTGGAAAGAAGCTTTCTGTGAAACTTCTTTGTGTTCTTCTAGTTCCTTTCACAGAGTTACAGCTTTCCCTTCAAGAGGCCGTTCACTAAGACAGTTCTTTTGGAATTTGCAAGGTGATATTTGGAAGCCTATGGAGGGTTATGGTGAAAAATAAAGTATCTTCAGCTAAAAACTGGAAAGAATCTATCTGAGAAACTGCTTTGTGTTCTGTTAATTTATCTCACAGAGTTTCAGCTATACCCTCATGAAGGCTTTCGCTAAGACTGTTCTTGTGGGATTTGCAAAGTGATATTTGGAAGACCCTAGAGGTATATGGTGAAAAAGTTAATGTCCTCAGATAAAAATCTGAAAGAAGCTTTCTGTGAAACTGCTTTGTGTTCTGTTAATTCATCTCACAGTGTTACAGATTTCCCCTCAAGAAGCCGTTGACTAAGACTGTTCTTGTGTAATATTCAAAGTGATATCAGGAAGACCATAGAGGGCGATGGTAAAAAGAAAATATCCTCATTAAAAACTGGAAAGAAGTTTTCTGAAAAACTGCTTTATATTCTGGTAATTTATCTCAAAGAGTAACAGATTTCCCCTCAGGAAGCCTTTCGCTAAGACTGTTCTTGCGGAATTTTCAAAGTGATATTTGGAAGCCCATAGAGGGCTATGGTTAGAAAGGAAATATCCTAAGATAAAAACTGAAAAGAAGCTTTCGTAGAAACTGCTTTGTGTTCTGTTAATTCACCTCACAGAGTTACAGCTTTCCCCTCAAAATGTCGCACACTAAGACTGTTCTTGTGGAATTTCCAAAGTGATATTTGTTACCCCTGAGAAGCCTATTGTGAAAAAGTAAATATGTTCAGTTAAAAACCTGAAAGAAGCTTTCTGAGAAACTGCTTTGTGTTCTGTCATTTCATCTCAAAGAGCTAAAGCTTTCCCCTCAAGAAGTCTTTCGCTAAGTCTCTTCTTGTGGAATTTGCAAAGTAATATTTGGAAGCCCATAGAGGGCTACGGAGAAAAAGGAAATGTCCGTAGATAAAAACTGGAAAGAAGCTTTCTGAGAAACTGCTTTGTGTTCTGTTAATTCATCTCACAGAGTTACAGCTTTCCCCTCAAGAAGCCTTTCGCTAAGACTGTTCTTGTGTAATTCACAAAGTGATATTTGGAAGCCCATGTAGGGTTATGGTGAAAAAAGGAATATCTTTAGTTAGAAACTGGAAAAAAGCTTTCTGAGAAACTGCTTTGTGTTCTGTTAATTCATCTCACAGAGTTACAGCTTTTCCCTCAAGAAACCTTTCGCTAAGACTGTTCTTGTGGGATTTGCAAAGTGATACTTGGAAGCCCATAGAGGACTATGGTGAGAAAGGAAATATCCTCCGTTAAAAACTGGAAAGAAGCTTTCTGAGAAACTGCTTTGTTTTCTGTTAATTCATCTCACAGAGTTACAGCTTTCCCCTCAAGAAGCCTTTCGCTAAGACTCTTCTTGTGGAATTTGCAAAGTGATATTTGGAAGCCCATAGAGGGCTATGGTGAAAAAGGAAATGTCCTCAGATGAAAACTAGAAAGAAGCTTCTTGAGAAACTGCTTTGTGTTCCGTTAATTCATCTGACAGAGTTACAGCTTTGCCCTCCAGAAACCGTTCACTAAGACCGTTCTTGTGGAATTTTCAAAGTGATATTTGGAAACCCATAGGGGGCTATGGTGAAAAAGGAAATATCTTCAGTTATAAACTGGAAAGAAGTTTTCTGAGAAACTGCTTTGTGTTCTGTTATTTCAGGTGACAGTGTTACAGCTTTCCCGTCAAGAAGCATTACGCTAAGACTGTTCTTGTGGAATTTGCAAAGTGATATTTGGAAGCCCATAGAGGGCTGTGGTGAAAAAGAAATTTCCTAAGATAAGAACTGAAAAGAAGCTTTCTGAGAAACGACTTTGTGTTCTGTTAATTCATCTTATAGAATTACAGCTTTCCCCTCAAGAAACCGTTCACTAAGACTGTTCTTGTGGATTTTGCAAAGTGATATTTGGAAGCCCATAGAGGACTATGGTGTAAAGGAAATATCTTCAGATAAAAACTGGAAAGAAGCTTTCTGAGAAATTGCTTTGTGTTCTGTTAATTCATCTCACAGAATTACGGCTTTCCCCTCAAGAAAACTTTCGGTAAAGCTGTTTTTGTGGAATTTGGAAAAAGATATTTGGAAAATCGTAGAGATCTATGGTTAAAAAGAAAATATCCTAAGAAAAAAAACTGAAAAGAAAATTTCTGAGAAACTGCTTTGTGTTCTCTGAATTCATCTCACAGACTTACAGCATTCACCTCAAGAAACCGTTCACTAAGGCTGTTCTTGTGGATTTTGCAAAGTGATATTTGGAAGCCCCTAGATATTTAGAGCCCCTCAAGAAGTCGTTCACTAAGAGTGTTCTTGTGGAAATTGCAAAGTGATATTTGGAAGCCCATACAGGGCTATGGTGTAAAAGTAAATATCTTCCGTTAAAAACTGGAAAGAAATTTTCTGAGAAACTTCTTTGTGTTCTGTTAATTCATCTCACACAGTTACAGCTTTCCCCTCAATAAGTCATTCGCTAAGACTGTTCGTGTGGAATTTGCAAAGTCATATTTGGAAGCCCATAGAGAGCTATGGTGAAAAAGGAAATATCCTATGAAAAAAGCTAAAAATAAGGTTTCTGAGAAATTGCTTTGTGTTCTGTTAATTCATCTCACAGCGTTACTGCTTTCCCCTCAAGAACCTTTTTGCTAAGAGTGTTCTTGTGTAACTTGCAAAGTGATATTTGGAAGCCCATAGAGGGCTATGGTGAAAAAGGAAATATCTTCAGTAAAAAACTGGTAAGAGGCTTACTGAGATGCTGCTTTGTGTTCTGTTAATTCATCTCACAGAGTTACAGCTTTCCCGTCAAGAAGCCTTTCTCTAATACTTTTCTTGTGGAATTTGCAAAGTGATATTTGGAAGCCCATAGAGGGCTAGGGTGAAAAAGGAAATATCTTCAGTTAAAAACTGAAAAGACGCTTTTTGAGAAACTGCTCTTTGTTCTGTTAATTCATCTCACACAGTTACAGCTTTCCCCACAAGAAGCCATTCGCTAAGACTGTTCTTGTGGAATTTGCAAAGTGGGATTTGGAAGCCCATAGGGGGCTATGGTGAAAAAGGAAATATCTTCTGTTAAAAACTGGAAAGAAGCTTTCTGAGAAAATGCTTTTTGTTGTGATAATTCATCTCACAGAGTTACAGCTTTCCCCTCAAGAAGCATTTCGCTTAGACTGTTCTTGTGCAATTCGCAAAGTGATACTTGGAAGCCCATAGAGGGTTACGGTGAAAATGAAATATCTTCCCTTAAAAAGTGGAAAGAAGGTTTCTGAGAAACTGCTTTGTGTTCTGTTAATACATCTCAAAGAGTTACAGCTTTCTTCTCAAGAAACCGTTCACTAAGACTGTTTTTTGGAAAATTTCAAATAATATTTGGAAGCCCATAGAGGGCTATGGTGAAAAAGGAAATATCCTAAGATAAAAAATGAAAAGTAGCTTTCTGAGAAACTGCTTTGTTTTCTGTTAATTCATCTCAAAGAGTTACAGCTTTCCCCTCAAGAAGCCTTTCGCTAAGAATGTTCTTGTGGAAATTGCAAAGTGATATTTGAAAGACCATAGAGGTCTACCGTGATAAAGGAAATATCCTAAGATAAAAACTGAAAAGAAGCTTTCTGAGAAACTGCTTTGTGTTCTGTTAATTCATCTCATAGAGTTACAACCTTCCGCTCCAGAAGCCATTCAATAAGACTGTTCTTGTGGAATTTGCAAAGTGATATTTGGAAGCCCATAGAGGATTATGGTGAAAAAGGAAATATCTTCCGTTAAAAAGTAGAAAGAGGCATTCTGAGAAACTAATTGTGTCTTCTCTTAATTCAACTCACAGAGTTACACCTTTCCCCTCAAAAAGTCTTTCCTTAAGACACTTTTTGTGGAAATTGGAAAAGGATACTTAGAAGCCCATAGAGGGCTATGGTGAAAAAAGAAATATCCTAAGACAGAAACTGAAAAGAATCTTTCTTACAAACTACTTTGTGCTCTGTTAATTCATGTCACAGATTTAGAGCTTTACCCTACGGAAGCCTTTCGCTAAGACTGTTCTTGTGGAATTTGCAAAGTGATATTTGGAAGCCCATAGAGTGCTATGGTGAAAAAGGAAATATCTTCCCTTAAAAATTGGAAAGAATATTTCTGAGAAACTGGTTTGTGTTCTGTTAATTCATCTCACACAGATACAGCTTTCCCCTCAAGAAGCCTTTCCCTAAGACTGTTCTTGTGGAATTTGCAAAGTGATATTTGGAAGCCCATAGAGGGCTATGGTGAAAAAGGGAATATCTTCAGTTAAAAACTGGAAAGTAGCTTTCAGAGAAACAGCGTTGTGTTCCGTTAATTCATCTGACAGCGTTACAGCTTTCCCCTCAAGAAGCCTTTTGCTAAGACTGTTCTTGTGGAATTTGCAAGGTGATATTTGGAGGCCCATAGAGGGCTATGGTGAAAAAGGAAATATCTTCAGTTAAAAACTTGAAAGAAGCTTTCTGAGAAACTGCGTTGTGTTCTGCTAATTCATCTCACAGAGTAACAACTTTCTCCTCAAGAAGCCTTTCGATAAGACAGTTCTGGAGGAATTTTCAAAGTGTTATTTGGAAGCCCTTAAAGGGCTATGGGGAAAAGGAAATATCTTCCCTTAAAAACTTTAAAGAAGCTTTCTGAGAAACTGCTTTGTATTCTGTTAGTTCATCTCACAGAGTTACAGCTTTCCCCTCAAGAAGACTTTTGCTAAGACTGTTTTTGTGGAAATTGGAAAGTGACACTTTGTATCCCATAGAGGGCTATGGTGAAAAAGGAAAAATCCTAAGACAAAAACTGAAAAGAAGCTTTCTGAAAAACTATTTTGTGCTCTGTTAATTCATCTCACAGAGTTACAGCTTTCCCCTCAAGAAGCCTTTAGTTAAGACTGTTCTTGTGGAATTTGCAAAGTGATATTGGGAAGCCCATAGATGTCCATGGTGAAAAAGGAAATATCCTAAGATGAAAACTGGAAAGAAGCTTTCTGAGAAACTGCTTTGTGTTCTATTAATTCATTTCACAGAGTTACAAGTTTCCCCTCAAGAAGCCTTTTTTTAAGCCTGTTCTTGTGAAATTTGCAAAGTGATATTTGGAAGCATAGAGAGGGCTAATGTGAAAAAGGAAATATCTTCCATTAAAAACTGGAAAGAAGCTTTCTGAGATATTGCTTTGTGTTCTGTTAATTCACCTCACAGAGTTACAGCTTTCCCCTCAAGAAGCCTTTTGCTAAGGCTGTTCTTGTGGAATTTGCAAAGTGATATTTGGAAGCCCATAGAGGGCTACGGTTAAAAAGGAAACATTTTCCGTTAAAAACTGGAAAGAAGCTTTCTGCGAAACTGCTTTGTGTACTGTTAATTCAATTCACACAGTTACAGTTTCCCCTCAAGAAGCCTTTCCCTAAGACTGTTCTTGTGTAATTTGTAAAGTGATATTTGGAAGCCCATAGAGGGCTATGGTGAAAAAGGACATATCTTCCGTTAAGAACTGGATAGAAGCATTCTGAGAAACTGCTTTGTGTTCTGATAATTCATCTCACAGATTTACAGCTTTCTCCTAAAAGACCCTTTCGCTAAGACTGTTCTTGTGGAACTTGCAAAGTGCTATTTGGAAGCCCTAGAGCTCTATGCTGGAAAAGGAAATATCCTAAGATAAAAACTGAAAAGAAGCTTTCTGAGAAACTGCTTTGTGTTCTGTTAATTCATCTCACAGAGTTACAGCTTACCGCTCAAGAAGCCTTTCGCTAAGACTGTTCTTGTGGAATTTGCAAAGCGATATCTGGAAGACCATAGAGGGCTATGGTGAAGAAGGAAATATCTTCCGTTAAAAACTGGAAAGAAGATTTCTGAGAAACTGCTTTGAGTTCTGTTAATTCATCTCACAGAGTTACAGCTTTCCCCTCAAGTAGCCTTTCGCTAAGTATGTTCTTGTGGAATTTTCAAAGTGATATTTGGAAGCCTATAGAGGGCTATGGTGAAAAAGGTAATGTCTTCAGGTAAAAACTGGGAAGAAGATCTCTGAGAAACTGTTTTGTGTTCTGTTAATTCATCTCAAAGAGTTACAGCATTTCCCTGGAGAAACCTTTCGCTAAGACTGTTCTTGTGGAATTTGCAAAGTGATATTTGGAAGCCCATGGAGGGGATGGTGAGAAAGGAAATATATTCAGTTTAAAACTGGAAAGAAGCGTTTTGAGAAACTGCTTTGTGTTGTGTTAATTCATCTCACAGAGTTACAGCTCTCCCCTCAAGAAGCCTTTCGCTAAGGGAGTTCTTGTGGAATTTAAAATGTGCTACTTGGAAGATCATAGAGAGCTATGGTGAAAAAGGAAATATCCTAATATAAAAAGTGAAAAGAAGCCTTTGAGATACTGCTTTGTGTTCTGTTAATTCATCTCACAGAGTTACAGCTTTCCCCTCAAGAAGCCTTTCGCTAAGGGAGTTCTTGTGGAATTTAAAAAGTGATATTTGGAAGCCCATAGAGAGCTGTGGTGAAAAAGGAAGTATGCTAAGATAAAAGCTGAAAAGAAGCCTTTTGAGAAACTGCTTTGTGTTGTGTTAATTCATCTAACAGAGTTACAGCTTTCCCCTCAAGAAGACTTTCGCTAAGACTGTTCTTGTGGAATTTTCAAAATGATATTTGGAAGCCCATAGAGGGCTAGGGTGAAAAAGGAAATCTCTTCAGTTAAAAACTGGAAAGAAGCTTTTTGAGAAACTGCTTTGTGTTCTGCTAATGCATCGCACTGAGTTACAGCTCCCCCCTCAAGAAGCCTCTCGGTAAGACTGTTCTTGTGGAATTTGCAAAGTGATATTTGGAAGCCCCTAGAGGGCTACAGTAAAAAAGAAATATCTACAGTTAAAAATTTGAAAGAAGCTTTCTGAGAAACTTCTTTGTGTTCTGTGAATTCATCTCACAGACTTACAGCTTTCCTCTCAAGAAGCCTTTCGCTAAGACTGTTCTTGTGGAATTTCCAAAGTGACATTTCGAAGGCCATAGAGAGCTATGGTGAAAAGGAAATATCTTCGGTTTAAAACGGGAAAGAGGCTTTCTGAGACACTGCGTTGTGTTCTGTTAATTCATCTCACAAAGTTACAGCTTTCCTCTAACGAAGCCTTTCCCTAAGACAGTTCCTGTCGAATTTGGGAAGTGATATTTAGAAGCCTACAGAGATCTATGGTGAAAAAGGAAATAGCATAAGATAAAAACTGAAAATAAGCTTTCTGAAAAACTTCTTTGTGTTCTCTTAATTCATCTCACAGAGTTACAGCTTTCCTCTCAAGAAGCCTTTCACTAAGACTGTTCTTGTGCAATTTAGAGCGTGATATTTAGAAGCCCATAGAGGTCTATGGTGAAAAAGGAAATATCCTCCGTTAAAAACTGGAAAGAAGCTTTCTGAGAAACTGCTTTGTGTTCTGTTAATTCATCTCACAGAGCTACAGCTTTCCCCTCAAGAAGCCTTTCGCTAAGACTGTTCTTGTGGAATTTGCGAAGTGATATTTGGAAGCCCGTAGAGGGCTATGGTGAAAAAGGAAATAACTTCAGTTAAAAACTGGAAAGAAGCTTTCTGAGAAACTTCTTTGTGTTTTGTTAATTCATCTCACAGAGTTACAGCTTTCCCCTCGAGAAGTCTTTTGCTTAGACTGTTCTTGTGGAATTTTCAAAGTGATATTTGGAAGCCTAGTGAGGGCTATGGTGAAAAAGGAAATATCTTCCGTTAAAAACTGGAAAGAATCTTTCTGAGAAACTGCTTTGTGTTCTGCTAATTCATTTCACAGAGTTACAGATATCCCCTCAAGAAGCCTTTCGCTAAGACAATTCTTGTGGAATTTGCAAAGTGATATTTTGAAGCCAATAGAGGGCTATGGTGAAAAAGGAAGTATCTTCAGTTAAAACCTGTAAAGAAGATTTCTGAGGAACTGCTTTGTGTTCTGTTAATTCATCTCACAGAGTTACAGCTTTCGCCTCAAGAAGCCTTTCGCTAAGACTGTTCTTTTTGAATTTGCAAAGTGATATTTGGAAGCCCATAGAGGGCTATGGTGAAAAAGGAAATATCTTCTTTGAAAAACTGGAAAGAAGCTTTCTGAGAAACTGCGTTGTGTTCTGTTAATACATCTCACAGAGTTACAGCATTCCCCTCAAGAAGCCTTTCGCTAAGACTCTTGTTGTGGAATTTGGAAAGTGATATTTCGAAGCCTGTAGAGGGCTGTGGTGAAAAAGGTAGTATCTTAAGATAAAAACTGGAAAGAAGCTTTCGAACCAACTATTTTGTGTACTGTTTGTTCATCTCAGAGAGTTATAGCTTTCTTCTCAAGAAGCCTTTCGCTAAGACTCTTCTTGTGGGATTTGCAAAGTGATATTTGCAAGATCATAGAGGGCTACGGTGAAAAAGGAAATATCTTCAGTTAAAAACTGGAAAGAAGCTTTCTGTGAAACTTCTTTGTGTTCTTCTAGTTCCTTTCACAGAGTTACAGCTTTCCCTTCAAGAGGCCGTTCACTAAGACAGTTCTTTTGGAATTTGCAAGGTGATGCCCATGGAGGGTTATGGTGAAAAATAAAGTATCTTCAGCTAAAAACTGGAAAGAATCTATCTGAGAAACTGCTTTGTGTTCTGTTAATTTATCTCACAGAGTTTCAGCTATACCCTCATGAAGGCTTTCGCTAAGACTGTTCTTGTGGGATTTGCAAAGTGATATTTGGAAGACCCTAGAGGTATATGGTGAAAAAGTTAATGTCCTCAGATAAAAATCTGAAAGAAGCTTTCTGTGAAACTGCTTTGTGTTCTGTTAATTCATCTCACAGTGTTACAGATTTCCCCTCAAGAAGCCGTTGACTAAGACTGTTCTTGTGTAATATTCAAAGTGATATCAGGAAGACCATAGAGGGCGATGGTAAAAAGAAAATATCCTCATTAAAAACTGGAAAGAAGTTTTCTGAAAAACTGCTTTATATTCTGGTAATTTATCTCAAAGAGTAACAGATTTCCCCTCAGGAAGCCTTTCGCTAAGACTGTTCTTGCGGAATTTTCAAAGTGATATTTGGAAGCCCATAGAGGGCTATGGTTAGAAAGGAAATATCCTAAGATAAAAACTGAAAAGAAGCTTTCGTAGAAACTGCTTTGTGTTCTGTTAATTCACCTCACAGAGTTACAGCTTTCCCCTCAAAATGTCGCACACTAAGACTGTTCTTGTGGAATTTCCAAAGTGATATTTGTTACCCCTGAGAAGCCTATTGTGAAAAAGTAAATATGTTCAGTTAAAAACCTGAAAGAAGCTTTCTGAGAAACTGCTTTGTGTTCTGTTATTTCATCTCAAAGAGCTAAAGCTTTCCCCTCAAGAAGTCTTTCGCT
>NW_027328221.1:0-45492 GCF_047675955.1 Chlorocebus sabaeus
CACCAGACACCTCTTCTGCCTTCTCTTCAATCGCACACATCACCCGAGACGTAAACCACGGCTGAATCATTCGCTACCTCCACGCCAACGGCGCCTCCATATTTTTCATCTGCCTCTTTCTACACGTAGGCCGAGGTCTTTACTATGGCTCATTCCTTCTCCTAAAAACCTGGAACACTGGCATTATACTTCTATTCTTGACTATAGCAACAGCCTTTATAGGCTACGTACTTCCATGAGGCCAAATATCATTCTGAGGAGCAACAGTGATCACAAACCTATTATCAGCAATCCCATACATCGGGGACCGACCTCGTCCAATGAATCTGAGGTGGGTACTCCATTGGCAACCCCACCCTTTCACGATTCTTCACCCTACACTTTATTCTACCTTTCATTATCACCGCTCTTACAATAGTCCATCTGCTATTCCTACACGAAACAGGATCAAACAACCCCTGCGGAATCTCATCAGACTCAGACAAAAATCCCCTTCCACCCCTACTACACAATTAAGGATATCCTAGGCCTAGTCCTCCTCCTCTTCATCCTAACAACACTAACACTACTCTCACCCAACCTCCTAAACGACCCAGACAACTACATCCCAGCCGACCCACTAAATACCCCTCCACACATCAAACCAGAGTGATACTTCCTATTTGCATACGCAATTTCTACGATCTGTTCCTAATAAACTAGGGGGCGTACTAGCACTCTTCCTTTCAATCCTCATCCTATCTATTATCCCCACACTTCATAATTCCAAACAACAAAGCATAATATTCCGCCCACTTAGCCAATTCCTGTTCTGATTCCTAATTACAACCCTATTAACCCTCACCTGGATCGGAAGTCAGCCAGTAAGCCAACCCTTCATTTTTATTGGTCAACTAGCATCCACAATATACTTCACCACAGTTCTAATCCTGATACCACTAACCTCCCTAATCGAAAATAACCTACTCAAATGAACTTGCCCTTGTAGTATAAACTAATACACTAGTCTTGTAAACTAGAGATGAGACTCATAACCCCTAGGACAGCTCAGAAAGAAAGCACTCGACTTCACCACCAACACCCAAAACTGGCATTCTAGCTTAAACTACTTTCTGTCTTTTATATTGTACAAACCCTACAGTACAACTCAAGCACCTTTACATAAATATGCTATGTAATTCGTGCATTACTGCTAGCCAACATGAATAATATATAGTACTATATCTGCTTAACTGTACATAACACATACTATCATATCCGCACCCACAGCCTCCAAAAAGCATACCCACCAAACAGAGATCTCACATACAACCCAACCACGAAACACCATAACCCGCCCACTCCACCCACAACACACCAACACAGACAGCAAGACCGTCCTCCGTACATAATACATTACCTTATTTGTCGTACAATAGTACATACCTACTACAAACCTTCCTCCCCACCACGGATGACCCCCCTCACTTAGAACTCTCTTACTCACCATCCTCCGTGAAATCAATATCCCGCACAAGCAGTGTTACCCTCCTCGCTCCGGGCCCACGACCCGTGGGGGTAGCTAAGAATGAGCTGTATCCGGCATCTGGTTCTTACCCATCAGGGGCCATGCCAACTAAAACCGTCCACACGTTCCTCTTAAATAAGACATCTCGATGGATCACGGGTCTATCACCCTATTAACCAGTCACTGGAGCTTCCCATGCATTTGGTATTTTTTATCTCTGGTCTGCACGCAACACCATCGCAACATGCTGACTCCCACCACATCCCGCCCTGAATGCGCCTGCCTTTGATTCCTAGTCCATGCCATTATTAATCGCACCTACGTTCAATATTCCAGCCCCGCATGACTACTAGCGATGTGTTATTTAATTCATGCTTGTAAGACATACAACAACCAACCCACAACACTACAAAAAAATTCAAAAACCTTAACCAAACCCCCCCCCCCCCTTGACCTTCACATAACCACCCTTTGCCAAACCCCGAAAACAAAGTCCTGCTCCCCCGGCCAAAGCTTGTATTTCCATCTTTTAGGTATGCATGCCCTAACTACTAACCCCTCAACTAACCTTCGCTTACCCTACCAACCACCCTTTGCCAAACCCCGAAAACAAAGTCCTGCTCCCCCGGCCAAAGCTTGTATTTCCATCTTTTAGGTATGCATGCCCTAACTACTAACCCCTCAACTAACCTTCGCTTACCCTACCAACCACCCTTTGCCAAACCCCGAAAACAAAGTCCTGCTCCCCCGGCCAAAGCTTGTATTTCCATCTTTTAGGTATGCATGCCCTAACTACTAACCCCTCAACTAACCTTCGCTTACCCTACCAACCACCCCCCCCCCCCACAACCCCAAAGATGCCACCTACATTCACACCCACCTTCTCGTCTACGTAGCTTAAACCTACCCCAAAGCAAGACACTGAAAATGCCTAGATGGATTCACACATCCCATAGACAAATAGGTTTGGTCCTGGCCTTTCTATTGACCTTTAGCAAGATTACACATGCAAGCCTCCCCGCCCCAGTGAAGACGCCCTACAAATCACTATGACTAAGAGGAGTGAGTATCAAGCACGCACATGCAGCTCAAAACACTTTGCTCAGCCACACCCCCACGGGAAACAGCAGTGACAAACCTTTAGTAATAAACGAAAGTTTAACTAAGCTATGCTACACCAAGGGTTGGTCAATTTCGTGCCAGCCACCGCGGCCACACGATTAACCCGAGCCAATAGAGACCGGCGTAGAGAGTGTTTTAGACCCAGCCTAATTAAAGCTAAACCCCACCTAAACTGTAAAATCCTAGCTAACATAAAATAAACTACGAAAGTGGCTTTAAAACCTCTGAATACACAACAGCTAAGACCCAAACTGGGATTAGATACCCCACTATGCTTAGCCCTAAACCTCAGTAGTTAAACCAACAAAACTACTCGCCAGAATACTACAAGCAACCGCTTGAAACTCAAAGGACTTGGCGGTGCTTCACCCCCCTAGAGGAGCCTGTCCCATAATCGATAAACCCCGATCCACCCCACCCTCTCTTGCTCAGCCTATATACCGCCATCTTCAGCAAACCCTGATAAAGGTCACAAAGTGAGCGCAAGTACCCCTTTTCGCAAAAACGTTAGGTCAAGGTGTAGCCTATGAGACGGAAAAAGATGGGCTACATTTTCTATCCTAGAAAACCCACGATAACTCTCATGAAACCTAAGAGTCCAAGGAGGATTTAGCAGTAAATTAAGAATAGAGTGCTTAATTGAACAAGGCCATAAAGCACGCACACACCGCCCGTCACTCCCCTCAAATATACTTAAGGACTATATTAACTAAACACCCTAATACCTATATAGAGGGGATAAGTCGTAACACGGTAAGTGTACCGGAAGGTGCACTTGGATAAATCAAGGTATAGCTTAACGCAAAGCATCCGGCCTACACCCGGAAGATCTCAGTACAATTTGACTACCTTGAGCCAACACTAGCCCCAAACATAACTAACACTAATACCAAACAACCATACACTAAACCATTCACCCACATAAAGTATAGGTGATAGAAATTCTAACTCGGCGCTATAGACACAGTACCGTAAGGGAAAGAATAATACCACCCAAGCATAAAATAGCAAGAACTAACTTCTGTACCTTTTGCATAATGAATTAACTAGAAATAGTTTCGCAAAGAGAACTAAAGCCAAACCCCCCGAAATCAGACGAGCTACCCAAAAACAGCTAAAAGAGCGCACCCGTCTATGTAGCAAAATAGTGGGAAGATTTATGGGTAGAGGTGACAAGCCTACCGAGCCTGATGATAGCTGGTTATCCAAGATAGAATTTTAGTTCAACCTTGAGCTTACCTACAGAACCTCTTAATCCTTTTGTAAGCTCAATTGCTAGTCTAAAGAGGGACAGCTCTTTAGACACTAGGAAAAAACCTTATATAGAGAGTAAAAAGCATAACCACCATAGTTGGCCCAAAAGCAGCCATCAATTAAGAAAGCGTTCAAGCTCAACATCAACTACCCAAAAAATACCAAACATAAAACTGAACTCCTCATCTCACATTGGATCAATCTATCATTTCATAGAAGCAATAATGTTAGTATAAGTAACATGAACATTTTCTCCACCGCATAAGCCTAAGTCAGACCGAAAACCTCACCGACACTTAACAGTCCAATATCAACAAACACAAACAAGCTGACATTACTTCCACTGTTAATCCAACACAGGCATGCCTCAAGGAAGGTTATAAAAAGTAAAAGGAACTCGGCAAAACTAACCCCGCCTGTTTACCAAAAACATCACCTCTAGCATTACTAGTATTAGAGGCACCGCCTGCCCAGTGACACACGTTTAACGGCCGCGGTACCCTGACCGTGCAAAGGTAGCATAATCACTTGTTCTCTAATTAGGGACTCGCATGAATGGCATCACGAGGGTTTAACTGTCTCTTACTTTCAACCAGTGAAATTGGCCTGTCCGTGAAGAGACGGACATGAACTAATAAGACGAGAAGACCCTGCGGAGCTTCAATTTACTAGTACAACTAAAAACCACACAAACCCACAGGTCTTTAAACCCCCATGCCTGTACTAAAAATTTTGGTTGGGGTGACCTCGGAGCACAGTCAAACCTCCGAACAATCCATGCTAAGACTACACAAGCCAAAGCAAACCAATACTTGCAATTGACCCAATAACTTGATCAACGGAACAAGTTACCCCAGGGATAACAGCGCAATTCTATTCTAGAGTCCATATCAACAATAGAGTTTACGACCTCGATGTTGGATCAGGACATCCTAATGGTGCAGCAGCTATCAAGGGTTCGTTTGTTCAACGATTAAAGTCCTACGTGATCTGAGTTCAGACCGGAGCAATCCAGGTCGGTTTCTATCTATTCAACATTTCTCCCTGTACGAAAGGACAAGAGAAATAGGGCCCACTTCACAATAGCGCCCCCCTCCCCATAAATGATCTAATCTTAATTTAACAAAACATTACAAATCCCACCCAAGAACAGGGTTTGTTAAGATGGCAGAGCCCGGCAATTGCATAAAATTTAAAATTTTAAAACCAGAGGTTCAACCCCTCTTCTTAACACTATGACTACAGCAAACCTTATACTCCTTGTTGCATCTACACTAACCGCCATAGCATTCCTTACACTTGTTGAACGAAAATTGTTAGGTTATATACAACTACGCAAAGGACCCAACATTGTAGGCCCTTACGGACTACTACAACCCTTCGCTGATGCAATAAAACTCTTCACCAAAGAGCCTCTAAAACCCTCAACATCCACCACTACTCTCTACACCATCGCACCCGCCCTAGCCTTCTCCATTGCCCTCCTCCTATGAACCCCCCTTCCCATACCTAACCCTCTAATCAATTTCAACCTAGGACTCCTGTTCATCCTAGCCATATCCAGCCTAACCGTCCACTCCATCCTATGATCAGGATGGGCATCAAACTCAAACTACGCCCTAATTGGAGCCCTACGAGCCGTCGCTCAAACAATTTCATATGAGGTTACCCTCGCTATTATCCTACTATCAGTCTTACTAACAAGCGGCTCATTTAACCTTAACATACTCATTACAACACAAGAGCACATCTGACTCCTCTTGCCATCATGACCCCTAGCCATAATATGATTCACCTCCACACTAGCAGAGACAAACCGAACCCCCTTCGACCTCATAGAAGGCGAATCAGAACTAGTATCAGGCTTTAACATCGAGTATGCCGCAGGTCCATTCGCCCTATTCTTTATAGCCGAATACATAAACATTATTATAATGAACGCCCTAACAACTACAATCTTTCTAGGCACATTCTACCCCACCCACTCGCCAGAATTATTCACAACATGCTTTACCACCAAAACGCTCCTCCTAACCTCCCTATTCTTATGAACTCGAGCAACATACCCCCGATTCCGCTACGACCAACTCATACATCTACTATGAAAAAACTTCCTTCCACTCACACTAGCATTTCTCATATGAAACATCCTAACACCCATTACAATCTCCAGCATTCCCCCTCAAACCTAGAAATATGTCTGACAAAAGAGTTACTTTGATAGAGTAAATGATAGAGGCCCCAACCCTCTTATTTCTAAGATTGCAGGCATTGAACCTACCCCTGAGAATCCAAACTTCTCCGTGCTACCTAACACACCCCATCCTAAAGTAAGGTCAGCTAAATAAGCTATCGGGCCCATACCCCGAAAATGTTGGTCACACCCTTCCCGTACTAATTAACCCCCTAGCCCAACTCATCATCTACACCACAATAATCACAGGCACACTCACTACACTATTGAGCTCACACTGATTTCTCGCCTGAGCAGGCCTGGAAATAAACATACTAGCCTTCATTCCAATTTTAATCAAAAAAACAAACCCCCGCTCCACAGAAGCCGCCACCAAGTATTTCCTAATACAATCCACCGCATCCATAATTCTTATAATAGCAATTACCCTCAACAACCTACTATCGGGGCACTGAATAATAACAAATACCGCCAACCAACTTCCATCGTTAATAATAACAACTGCCCTTGCCATAAAACTAGGAATAGCCCCATTCCACTTCTGAATTCCAGAAGTCACCCAAGGAACACCACTAATTCCTGGCCTACTCCTCCTCACATGACAAAAACTAGCCCCCATCTCAATTATATGTCAAATTCACCCATCAATCAACACCTGTGCCCTCATAACCCTCTCAACCCTATCCATCATAGTAGGCAGCTGAGGAGGCCTAAACCAAACACAATTACGCAAAATTATAGCATACTCCTCAATCACTCACATAGGCTGAATAATAATAACGCTAACATACAACCCAACCATTACAACCCTCTACCTAACCATATACATCGCCCTAACAACCACCATATTCCTATTCCTCAATCTGAACTCAAATACCACAACCCTTACACTATCCCTCACCTGAAACAAATCACCCCAACTCATACCACTAACAATATTCACCCTTATATCCCTAGGAGGTTTACCCCCACTAACCGGCTTCCTACCTAAATGAATAACTATTCAAGAACTTGCAATAAACAACAACTTTGTCATCCCCTCCATCATAGTCACCATAACCCTACTTAACCTGTACTTCTACATACGCCTAATCTACACCGTCTCAGTATCACTATTTCCCACCCCCAACAACACAAAAATGAACTGACAACTTGAAAACACAAAACCCACACCCCTCACCCCCACACTCACCATCATTTCTACTCTCCTACTACCAATCACCCCCCTAATCCTAACTATTCCCTAGAAATTTAGGTTAAATAAGACCAAGAGCCTTCAAAGCCCTTAGTAAGTAGACCACTTAATTTCTGAAACATATAAGGACTGCAAAAACCTACTCTGCATCAATTGAACGCAAATCAACCACTTTAATTAAGCTAAGCCCCTACTAGACCAATGGGACTCAAACCCATAAAAATTTAGTTAACAGCTAAACACCCTAATCAACTGGCTTTGATCCACTTCTCCCGCCACGAGAAAAAAAGGCGGGAGAAGCCCCGGCAGAAACTTAAAACTGCTCCTTTAAACTTGCAATTTAACATGAAAATCACCTCGGGGCTGGCAAAAAGAGGATCAGACCTCTGTCTTCAGGTTTACAGCCTAATGCTTACTCAGCCATTTTACCCTTCCTCCACCCATGTTCATTAATCGTTGACTCTTTTCAACAAACCATAAAGACATCGGAACTCTATACCTACTATTCGGTGCATGAGCTGGAATCATAGGTACAGCTCTAAGCCTTCTCATTCGAGCTGAATTAGGCCAACCCGGTAGTTTACTAGGCAGTGACCATATCTATAATGTCATTGTAACAGCCCATGCATTTATTATAATTTTCTTCATAGTTATACCCATTATAATCGGGGGGTTCGGGAACTGACTAGTACCCTTGATAATTGGTGCTCCTGACATAGCATTTCCCCGTCTAAATAATATGAGCTTCTGACTTCTTCCCCCCTCCTTCCTGCTGCTAATGGCATCAACCATAATCGAGGCTGGCGCTGGAACAGGTTGAACAGTATACCCCCCCTTAGCAGGAAACCTCTCTCACCCAGGGGCCTCCGTAGACTTAGTTATTTTCTCCCTCCACCTAGCAGGAGTTTCCTCTATCCTGGGGGCTATCAACTTCATTACCACCATTATCAACATGAAGCCCCCCGCCATATCCCAGTATCAAACCCCGTTATTTGTCTGATCTGTCCTAATCACAGCAATCCTACTACTCCTCTCCCTGCCAGTCTTAGCTGCCGGCATTACTATACTATTAACAGACCGCAACCTCAACACTACCTTCTTTGATCCTACTGGAGGGGGAGACCCTATCCTATACCAACACCTATTTTGATTCTTTGGTCACCCTGAAGTCTACATCCTCATTCTCCCCGGGTTCGGAATAATCTCCCACATCGTAACTTACTACTCCGGGAAGAAAGAGCCATTTGGATATATAGGTATAACCTGGGCTATAATGTCAATCGGGTTCCTAGGATTTATTGTATGAGCCCATCATATATTTACAGTGGGTATAGATGTGGACACACGGGCCTACTTTACCTCTGCTACTATAATCATTGCAATTCCTACTGGAGTTAAAGTTTTCAGCTGACTTGCTACACTTCATGGAGGCAATATCAAATGATCTGCCGCAATACTTTGAGCCCTAGGCTTTATTTTTCTATTCACCATAGGGGGTCTCACCGGTATTATCTTAGCAAACTCATCCCTAGATATTGTACTACACGATACATACTATGTTGTCGCCCATTTCCACTATGTTTTGTCAATAGGAGCTGTTTTTGCCATTATAGGGGGCTTTGTCCACTGATTCCCTTTATTTTCAGGCTACACATTAGACCAAACCTATGCCAAAGCCCACTTTATTATTATATTCACAGGCGTAAATTTAACCTTTTTTCCACAACACTTCCTTGGCCTATCCGGAATACCCCGACGCTATTCTGACTACCCCGATGCTTATACCACATGAAATATTCTATCGTCCATTGGCTCTTTTATTTCACTAGTAGCAGTAATCCTAATAATCTACATGATCTGAGAGGCCTTCGCCTCAAAACGCAAAGTATCAATGGCCGAACAATCCCCCACCAACCTCGAATGATTAAATGGCTGTCCCCCGCCTTACCACACATTTGAAGAACCAACCTACATTAAATTGAGCGAAAAAGGGGGGAATCGAACCCCCTAAAACCGGTTTCAAGCCAATCCTATAACCCCTATAACTTTTTCAATGAGATATTAGAAAAACTATTTCATGGCTTTGTCGAAACCAAATTATAGGCTATAACCCTATATATCTTACATGGCCCACCCAGTTCAACTAGGTCTACAAGATGCTACATCCCCTGTCATAGAAGAGCTAATCACCTTCCACGACTATGCATTTATAACTATCTCTTTAATTAGCTTTTTAGTCCTATACGCCCTATCCTCAACACTCACAACAAAACTAACCAATACCAACATTACAGACGCCCAGGAGATAGAGACCACTTGAACCATCTTACCCGCAATCATTCTAATCCTGATTGCCCTACCATCTCTACGCATTCTGTACCTGACAGACGAAATCAACAACCCCTCCTTTACTATTAAATCAATTGGACATCAATGATACTGAACCTACGAATACACAGACTACGGAGGCCTCATCTTTAATTCTTACATACTGCCTCCATTATTCTTAAACCCAGGAGACCTTCGACTTCTAGAAGTTGACAACCGAGTGGTTCTCCCAATTGAAGCCCCCGTCCGTATAATAACATCTCAAGATGTCCTACACTCATGAACTATTCCCACACTAGGTTTAAAAACAGATGCAGTACCCGGACGCTTAAATCAAACCACATTTACCGCCACACGACCAGGCGTCTATTATGGACAATGCTCAGAAATCTGTGGAGCTAACCACAGCTTCATACCTATCGTCGCAGAACTAATCCCATTAAAAATCTTTGAAATAGGACCTGTGTTTACCACCCTATAAATACCCCACTCCCTTTCCACTATACAAATGCACTGCACAGCTATTCTAGCGTTAACCTTTTAAGTTAAAAATTGAGGGGCATACCCTCTGCAGCGAAATGCCTCAATTAGACACATCCACATGATTTATCACTATTACAACAATACTCCCTACACTATATCTTATTACACAACTAAAACTGCTAGACATATGTTACTATCAATCCCCCCAACAAAAAAACTCTGACAAGCAAACCCCCAATAACCACTGACAACTAAAATGAACGAAAATTTATTTACCTTATTCGCAACTCCAATAATCCTAAACCAACCTGCTACAATCCCCATCATCATATTCCCCGTACTACTAATTCCAACTTCCAAACACCTCATTAACAACCGACTAACCACTATTCAACGTAACCTAGTACTACTCGCTCTAAAGCAAATAATAATAACCCACAATGCTAAGGGGCGAACCTGGTCCCTAATACTAATGTCTCTAATCACCTTTATCACCACAACTAATCTCCTAGGACTTCTACCCCACTCATTTACACCTACCACCCAACTATCTATAAACCTCGCTATAGCAATCCCCTTATGAGCCGGCACAGCAATCACAGGCCTTCGCTTTAAAACCAAAAACTCCCTAGCTCACCTCCTACCACAAGGCACACCAACATTACTCATTCCCATACTAGTAATAATCGAAACCATTAGCTTGATTATTCAACCAGTGGCCCTAGCTGTACGCTTAACTGCCAACATCACGGCCGGCCACCTGCTAATACACCTAATCGGAAACACTGCACTAACACTACTAAGTATCAGCCCCCCCGCTGCTTTACTAACCTTTACACTTCTAATACTACTCACCATCCTAGAGATCGCAGTTGCTTTAATCCAAGCCTATGTTTTCACACTTCTAGTTAGCCTCTATTTACACAACAACACCTAATGACCCACCAATTCCATGCTTATCACATAGTCAAACCCAGCCCTTGACCACTAACAGGAGCTCTGTCAACCCTCCTAATAACATCCGGCTTAGTCATGTGATTCCACTTCTATTCTACCACTCTATTGACACTAGGCCTACTAACCATAACACTAACCCTTCACCAATGATGACGCGATGTCGTACGAGAAAGCACCTATCAAGGACATCACACGACACCCGTTCAAAAAAACCTTCGCTATGGCATAGTCCTATTCATTATCTCGGAAATCTTCTTCTTTACCGGGTTCTTCTGAGCATTCTACCACTCAAGCCTAGCCCCAACCCCCTATTTAGGAGGCCACTGACCACCAACAGGTATTACCCCATTAGATCCCTTAGAAGTACCCCTTCTAAACACCTCCGTATTATTAGCATCAGGAGTCACAATTACCTGAGCTCACCACAGCCTTATAAACAACAATCGAAAACAAACAACCCAAGCCCTACTCATTACAATTCTACTAGGCATCTACTTCACCCTACTACAGATCTCAGAGTACTTTGAAGCACCCTTCACCATCTCCGACGGCATCTATGGCTCAACATTCTTTATCGCTACGGGATTCCATGGACTCCACGTCATCATTGGATCCACTTTCCTCCTTATCTGCCTCATTCGCCAACTATTATTCCACTTCACACCAAATCACCACTTCGGCTTTGAGGCTGCCACTTGATATTGACACTTCGTAGACGTCGTATGATTACTCCTTTATATCTCTATTTACTGATGAGGATCCTACTCTTTTAGTATGACCAGTACAATTGACTTCCAATCAATTAGCTTTGACAATGTTCAAAAAGGAGTAATCAACCTAGTACTAGCCCTAACAATCAACACCCTTTTAACCTCACTACTAATAACTGCCATATTCTGATTACCCCAACTTAACTCCTATGCAGAAAAAACAAACCCTTATGAGTGTGGCTTTGACCCACTAAACCCCGCTCGCATCCCATTTTCAATAAAATTCTTCCTAGTTGCCATTACCTTCCTACTATTCGACTTAGAAATCGCCCTACTATTGTCCCTACCATGGGCTCTCCAAACAACAAACCTCCCAATAATAATTAAATCATCCATCACACTCATCACCATCCTAACCCTCAGTCTAGCCTACGAATGATCCCAAAAAGGACTAGATTGAGCCGAATTGGTAAGTAGTTTAAACAAAACAAATGATTTCGACTCATTAAATTATGATTATCATACTAACCAAATGTCACCTATCTTCATGAATATTACACTAGCATTCGCCATCTCACTCCTGGGAATGCTGGTCTATCGCTCACACCTGATAGCCTCCCTCCTCTGCCTAGAAGGAATAATAATATCACTCTTCATCATAATCGCTCTCATAGCCTCAAATGCACACTCCCCCCTAACCAATATCATACCGATCATCCTACTAGTATTTGCTGCTTGCGAAACAGCAGTAGGCCTTGCCCTACTAGTCTCAATCTCCAATACATATGGTCTAGATTACATTCACAACTTAAACCTGCTTCAATGTTAAAAATAATTGTTCCAACAACTATATTACTACCAATAACATGATTCTCTACAAACAACATAATCTGAATTAACTTAACTACACATAGCCTAATCATTAGCCTTATTCCCTTGTTATTTTTTAATCAAACCAATAACAACCTCCTTAATCACTCAACCTACCTATCCTCCGACCCACTAACAACACCTCTTTTAACACTAACCGCTTGACTCCTACCTCTCATGATGATAGCTAGCCAATACCACCTATGCAATCAGCCCCCCTCACAAAAAAAACTCTACCTATCCACAATAATTTTCCTTCAAATCACCCTAATTCTAACATTCATAGCCACAGAATTGATCTTATTCTATATCTTATTTGAAACCACCCTTATTCCCACCCTAATCATCATCACTAAATGAGGTACCCAAGCAGAACGCCTCAACGCAAGCACATACTTTCTATTCTATACACTAACTGGCTCTCTACCCCTGCTCATCATATTAACCTACACCTACAATAACACAGGCTCATTAAATATCATACTACTAACACTCACAGACCAAAAACTAACAACCACTTGATCACACAACCTCATCTGACTGGCATGCATAATGGCTTTCATAACAAAAATACCCTTATATGGCTTACACCTGTGACTCCCCAAAGCCCATGTTGAAGCTCCTATCGCAGGCTCAATAGTCCTCGCCGCAGTACTCCTAAAACTAGGCGGCTATGGCATAATACGACTCACCTCTATTCTCAACCCTCTAACAGAGTACATAGCCTACCCCTTCCTCATGCTAGCCCTATGAGGCATAATTATAACAAGCTCAATCTGTCTACGACAAACAGACCTAAAATCACTCATCGCATACTCTTCTGTAAGCCATATATCCCTAGTAATCATAGCCTCTCTCATTCAAACCCCCTGAAGCTTTTCCGGCGCAATCACCCTCATAATTGCCCACGGACTTACTTCCTCTATATTATTCTGCCTAGCTAATTCAAACTATGAACGCACTCACAGCCGCATTATGATACTCTCCCGAGGACTTCAAACACTACTTCCACTAATAACCTTCTGATGGTTCACAGCAAACCTCACCAACCTAGCCTTACCCCCCACCATTAATCTAATCGGAGAACTCTTCGTGATTACAGCCTCATTCTCTTGATCCCACATCACTATTATACTAACAGGACTTAACATACTAATCACAGCCCTCTACTCTCTCCACATATTCATTACAATACAACGAGGAAAACTCACACACCACATAATCAACATAAAACCCCCTTTCACACGAGAAAATACACTAATATTCATACACCTCACCCCAATTATCCTTCTATCCCTTAACCCCAACATCATTCTAGGGTTTACCTCCTGTAAATATAGTTTAACCAAAACACTAGACTGTGAATCTGACCATAGAAGCTCACCACTTCTTATTTACCGAGAAAACTCGCAAGGACTGCTAACCCATGCCCCCATACTTAACACTATGGTTTTCTCAACTTTTAAAGGATAACAGCTATCCATTGGTTTTAGGAACCAAAAATATTGGTGCAACTCCAAATAAAAGTAATAACCATGCACACCTCCATTATAATAGCAACCCTCGCCTCCCTAACCCCCCCAATCATTGCCACCTTTATCAACCCCAACAAAAAACAATCATACCCAAACCATGTAAAAACAACTATAATATATGCTTTCATTACCAGCCTTATTCCAACAACCCTATACATCTCCCTAAACCAAGAAACAACCATTTGAAGCTGACACTGAATAATAACTCAAACACTAGATCTAACACTAAGCTTTAAACTAGACTACTTCTCCGTAATATTCACCCCAATCGCACTATTCATCACCTGGTCTATTATAGAATTCTCACTATGATACATAAGCTCAGACCCAAACATCAACCAATTCTTCAAATATCTCCTTATTTTCCTCATCACAATACTAATCTTGACCACCGCTAACAACCTTTTTCAACTCTTCATCGGCTGGGAGGGCGTAGGAATCATATCTTTCTTATTAATCGGCTGATGATATTCTCGAACGGACGCCAACACAGCAGCAATCCAAGCAATCCTGTACAATCGCATTGGCGATATTGGCCTCATCCTAGCTATAGCATATTTCCTCCTACACTACAACTCATGAGACATACAACAAATACTAACTCTAAACCCCAACCCAAACTCCCTCCCACTAATAGGCCTTCTCCTAGCAGCAATAGGAAAATCAGCTCAACTTGGCCTTCATCCTTGACTACCCTCCGCCATAGAAGGCCCAACTCCAGTCTCAGCCCTACTACACTCTAGTACCATGGTTGTTGCCGGGGTGTACTTACTCATTCGCTTCCACCCTTTAATAGAAAGCAACACACTACTTCAAAGCCTCACACTATGTCTGGGAGCTATCACCACCATATTTATAGCCATCTGCGCCCTCACACAAAACGACATCAAAAAAATCGTAGCCTTCTCCACCTCAAGCCAACTAGGCCTAATAATAGTTACCATCGGCATCAATCAACCATATTTAGCATTCCTGCATATCTGTACTCACGCCTTCTTCAAAGCCCTACTTTTCATATGCTCCGGATCCATCATTCATAACCTAAATAACGAACAAGACATCCGAAAAATAGGAGGCCTATTCAAAACAATACCCCTCACCTCAACTTCCCTACTCATCGGCAACCTAGCACTCACAGGAATACCATTCCTCACAGGCTTCTACTCCAAAGATCTCATTATCGAAGCCACAAACACGTCATATACCAACGCCTGAGCCCTATCTATCACCTTCATCGCCACCTCTCTAACAAGCGCCTATAGTACTCGAATCATTCTCCTCACCATAACAGGGCCACCTCGCTTTTCAACCCTAATAAACATTAACGAAAATAACCCCACCCTACTTAACCCAATTAAACGCCTCACAATGGGCAGCATTATTACTGGATTCCTTATCACCAACAACATCCCCCCCACTTCGCTTCCCCAACCAACAATACCTCACTACTTAAAACTCTCAGCCCTGTATGCAACTATCCTTGGTTTCCTAATAACCCTAGACCTGACCTCTATAACCAACAAACTAAAAATAAACAACCCATCACAAATATTTAAATTCTCCAACATACTAGGATATTTTCCCACTACAATTCACCGCATAGTCCCATATCAAAACCTACTCATAAGCCAAAACCTAGCCCTTCTTCTACTAGATTCAATATGACTAGAAAAATCTATACCCAAGATGATCGCACATGTACATACCACCGCTTCCAAAACTGTCACCACCCAAAAAGGCATAATTAAGCTATACTCCCTCTCCTTTCTCATCCCCCTCACCCTAACCCTACTTCTAATAATATAACCTATTACCCCGAGTGATCTCAATTACAATATATACACCCACAAATAATGTCCAACCAGCAACCACTACTAACCAACGCCCATAATCGTACAAAGCACCAGCACCAATAGAATCCCCCCGAACTAACCCTGACCCCTCTCCCTCAAAAATCACCCAACTCCCCATACTATTAAAACTAACTACCACTACCCCATCAGAACTTGAAACCCATAGAACTAACCCTACTTCTATTATTAAACCCACCAAAAGACCCCCTAAAACCCCAAACCCTGAACCCCATGTCTCAGGGTACTCCTCAATAGCTATCGCTGTAGTATAACCAAAAACAATTATTATACCCCCCAAATAAATTAAAAACAACATCAGACCTATATAAGTCCCCCCAAAACCTAAAACTACCATACAACCAACCACACCACTAACAATCAATGCTAGCCCCCCATAAATAGGAGAGGGCTTAGAAGAAAATCCAACAAATCCCATAACCAACAATACACTCAACGCAAATAAAATATATGTCATTGCTCTTGCATGGACTACAGCCATAACCAATGATATGAAAAACCACCGTTGTACTTCAACTACAAAAGCACTAATGACCCCAATACGTAAATCCAACCCAATTATAAAAATAATTAACCACTCCCTCATTGACCTGCCAACCCCATCCAACATTTCCATATGATGAAACTTCGGCTCACTCCTCGCATTCTGCCTAATTCTACAGATCATCACAGGCCTATTCTTAGCAATACATTACTCACCAGACACCTCTTCTGCCTTCTCTTCAATCGCACACATCACCCGAGACGTAAACCACGGCTGAATCATTCGCTACCTCCACGCCAACGGCGCCTCCATATTTTTCATCTGCCTCTTTCTACACGTAGGCCGAGGTCTTTACTATGGCTCATTCCTTCTCCTAAAAACCTGGAACACTGGCATTATACTTCTATTCTTGACTATAGCAACAGCCTTTATAGGCTACGTACTTCCATGAGGCCAAATATCATTCTGAGGAGCAACAGTGATCACAAACCTATTATCAGCAATCCCATACATCGGGACCGACCTCGTCCAATGAATCTGAGGTGGGTACTCCATTGGCAACCCCACCCTTTCACGATTCTTCACCCTACACTTTATTCTACCTTTCATTATCACCGCTCTTACAATAGTCCATCTGCTATTCCTACACGAAACAGGATCAAACAACCCCTGCGGAATCTCATCAGACTCAGACAAAATCCCCTTCCACCCCTACTACACAATTAAGGATATCCTAGGCCTAGTCCTCCTCCTCTTCATCCTAACAACACTAACACTACTCTCACCCAACCTCCTAAACGACCCAGACAACTACATCCCAGCCGACCCACTAAATACCCCTCCACACATCAAACCAGAGTGATACTTCCTATTTGCATACGCAATTCTACGATCTGTTCCTAATAAACTAGGGGGCGTACTAGCACTCTTCCTTTCAATCCTCATCCTATCTATTATCCCCACACTTCATAATTCCAAACAACAAAGCATAATATTCCGCCCACTTAGCCAATTCCTGTTCTGATTCCTAATTACAACCCTATTAACCCTCACCTGGATCGGAAGTCAGCCAGTAAGCCAACCCTTCATTTTTATTGGTCAACTAGCATCCACAATATACTTCACCACAGTTCTAATCCTGATACCACTAACCTCCCTAATCGAAAATAACCTACTCAAATGAACTTGCCCTTGTAGTATAAACTAATACACTAGTCTTGTAAACTAGAGATGAGACTCATAACCCCTAGGACAGCTCAGAAAGAAAGCACTCGACTTCACCACCAACACCCAAAACTGGCATTCTAGCTTAAACTACTTTCTGTCTTTTATATTGTACAAACCCTACAGTACAACTCAAGCACCTTTACATAAATATGCTATGTAATTCGTGCATTACTGCTAGCCAACATGAATAATATATAGTACTATATCTGCTTAACTGTACATAACACATACTATCATATCCGCACCCACAGCCTCCAAAAAGCATACCCACCAAACAGAGATCTCACATACAACCCAACCACGAAACACCATAACCCGCCCACTCCACCCACAACACACCAACACAGACAGCAAGACCGTCCTCCGTACATAATACATTACCTTATTTGTCGTACAATAGTACATACCTACTACAAACCTTCCTCCCCACCACGGATGACCCCCCTCACTTAGAACTCTCTTACTCACCATCCTCCGTGAAATCAATATCCCGCACAAGCAGTGTTACCCTCCTCGCTCCGGGCCCACGACCCGTGGGGGTAGCTAAGAATGAGCTGTATCCGGCATCTGGTTCTTACCTCAGGGCCATGCCAACTAAAACCGTCCACACGTTCCTCTTAAATAAGACATCTCGATGGATCACGGGTCTATCACCCTATTAACCAGTCACTGGAGCTTCCCATGCATTTGGTATTTTTTATCTCTGGTCTGCACGCAACACCATCGCAACATGCTGACTCCCACCACATCCCGCCCTGAATGCGCCTGCCTTTGATTCCTAGTCCATGCCATTATTAATCGCACCTACGTTCAATATTCCAGCCCCGCATGACTACTAGCGATGTGTTATTTAATTCATGCTTGTAAGACATACAACAACCAACCCACAACACTACAAAAAAATTCAAAAACCTTAACCAAACCCCCCCCCCCCCCTTGACCTTCACATAACCACCCTTTGCCAAACCCCGAAAACAAAGTCCTGCTCCCCCGGCCAAAGCTTGTATTTCCATCTTTTAGGTATGCATGCCCTAACTACTAACCCCTCAACTAACCTTCGCTTACCCTACCAACCACCCTTTGCCAAACCCCGAAAACAAAGTCCTGCTCCCCCGGCCAAAGCTTGTATTTCCATCTTTTAGGTATGCATGCCCTAACTACTAACCCCTCAACTAACCTTCGCTTACCCTACCAACCACCCTTTGCCAAACCCCGAAAACAAAGTCCTGCTCCCCCGGCCAAAGCTTGTATTTCCATCTTTTAGGTATGCATGCCCTAACTACTAACCCCTCAACTAACCTTCGCTTACCCTACCAACCACCCTTTGCCAAACCCCGAAAACAAAGTCCTGCTCCCCCGGCCAAAGCTTGTATTTCCATCTTTTAGGTATGCATGCCCTAACTACTAACCCCTCAACTAACCTTCGCTTACCCTACCAACCACCCCCCCCCCCCACAACCCCAAAGATGCCACCTACATTCACACCCACCTTCTCGTCTACGTAGCTTAAACCTACCCCAAAGCAAGACACTGAAAATGCCTAGATGGATTCACACATCCCATAGACAAATAGGTTTGGTCCTGGCCTTTCTATTGACCTTTAGCAAGATTACACATGCAAGCCTCCCCGCCCCAGTGAAGACGCCCTACAAATCACTATGACTAAGAGGAGTGAGTATCAAGCACGCACATGCAGCTCAAAACACTTTGCTCAGCCACACCCCCACGGGAAACAGCAGTGACAAACCTTTAGTAATAAACGAAAGTTTAACTAAGCTATGCTACACCAAGGGTTGGTCAATTTCGTGCCAGCCACCGCGGCCACACGATTAACCCGAGCCAATAGAGACCGGCGTAGAGAGTGTTTTAGACCCAGCCTAATTAAAGCTAAACCCCACCTAAACTGTAAAATCCTAGCTAACATAAAATAAACTACGAAAGTGGCTTTAAAACCTCTGAATACACAACAGCTAAGACCCAAACTGGGATTAGATACCCCACTATGCTTAGCCCTAAACCTCAGTAGTTAAACCAACAAAACTACTCGCCAGAATACTACAAGCAACCGCTTGAAACTCAAAGGACTTGGCGGTGCTTCACCCCCCTAGAGGAGCCTGTCCCATAATCGATAAACCCCGATCCACCCCACCCTCTCTTGCTCAGCCTATATACCGCCATCTTCAGCAAACCCTGATAAAGGTCACAAAGTGAGCGCAAGTACCCCTTTTCGCAAAAACGTTAGGTCAAGGTGTAGCCTATGAGACGGAAAAAGATGGGCTACATTTTCTATCCTAGAAAACCCACGATAACTCTCATGAAACCTAAGAGTCCAAGGAGGATTTAGCAGTAAATTAAGAATAGAGTGCTTAATTGAACAAGGCCATAAAGCACGCACACACCGCCCGTCACTCCCCTCAAATATACTTAAGGACTATATTAACTAAACACCCTAATACCTATATAGAGGGGATAAGTCGTAACACGGTAAGTGTACCGGAAGGTGCACTTGGATAAATCAAGGTATAGCTTAACGCAAAGCATCCGGCCTACACCCGGAAGATCTCAGTACAATTTGACTACCTTGAGCCAACACTAGCCCCAAACATAACTAACACTAATACCAAACAACCATACACTAAACCATTCACCCACATAAAGTATAGGTGATAGAAATTCTAACTCGGCGCTATAGACACAGTACCGTAAGGGAAAGAATAATACCACCCAAGCATAAAATAGCAAGAACTAACTTCTGTACCTTTTGCATAATGAATTAACTAGAAATAGTTTCGCAAAGAGAACTAAAGCCAAACCCCCCGAAATCAGACGAGCTACCCAAAAACAGCTAAAAGAGCGCACCCGTCTATGTAGCAAAATAGTGGGAAGATTTATGGGTAGAGGTGACAAGCCTACCGAGCCTGATGATAGCTGGTTATCCAAGATAGAATTTTAGTTCAACCTTGAGCTTACCTACAGAACCTCTTAATCCTTTTGTAAGCTCAATTGCTAGTCTAAAGAGGGACAGCTCTTTAGACACTAGGAAAAAACCTTATATAGAGAGTAAAAAGCATAACCACCATAGTTGGCCCAAAAGCAGCCATCAATTAAGAAAGCGTTCAAGCTCAACATCAACTACCCAAAAAATACCAAACATAAAACTGAACTCCTCATCTCACATTGGATCAATCTATCATTTCATAGAAGCAATAATGTTAGTATAAGTAACATGAACATTTTCTCCACCGCATAAGCCTAAGTCAGACCGAAAACCTCACCGACACTTAACAGTCCAATATCAACAAACACAAACAAGCTGACATTACTTCCACTGTTAATCCAACACAGGCATGCCTCAAGGAAGGTTATAAAAAGTAAAAGGAACTCGGCAAAACTAACCCCGCCTGTTTACCAAAAACATCACCTCTAGCATTACTAGTATTAGAGGCACCGCCTGCCCAGTGACACACGTTTAACGGCCGCGGTACCCTGACCGTGCAAAGGTAGCATAATCACTTGTTCTCTAATTAGGGACTCGCATGAATGGCATCACGAGGGTTTAACTGTCTCTTACTTTCAACCAGTGAAATTGGCCTGTCCCGTGAAGAGACGGACATGAACTAATAAGACGAGAAGACCCTGCGGAGCTTCAATTTACTAGTACAACTAAAAACCACACAAACCCACAGGTCTTTAAACCCCCATGCCTGTACTAAAAATTTTGGTTGGGGTGACCTCGGAGCACAGTCAAACCTCCGAACAATCCATGCTAAGACTACACAAGCCAAAGCAAACCAATACTTGCAATTGACCCAATAACTTGATCAACGGAACAAGTTACCCCAGGGATAACAGCGCAATTCTATTCTAGAGTCCATATCAACAATAGAGTTTACGACCTCGATGTTGGATCAGGACATCCTAATGGTGCAGCAGCTATCAAGGGTTCGTTTGTTCAACGATTAAAGTCCTACGTGATCTGAGTTCAGACCGGAGCAATCCAGGTCGGTTTCTATCTATTCAACATTTCTCCCTGTACGAAAGGACAAGAGAAATAGGGCCCACTTCACAATAGCGCCCCCCCTCCCCATAAATGATCTAATCTTAATTTAACAAAACATTACAAATCCCACCCAAGAACAGGGTTTGTTAAGATGGCAGAGCCCGGCAATTGCATAAAATTTAAAATTTTAAAACCAGAGGTTCAACCCCTCTTCTTAACACTATGACTACAGCAAACCTTATACTCCTTGTTGCATCTACACTAACCGCCATAGCATTCCTTACACTTGTTGAACGAAAATTGTTAGGTTATATACAACTACGCAAAGGACCCAACATTGTAGGCCCTTACGGACTACTACAACCCTTCGCTGATGCAATAAAACTCTTCACCAAAGAGCCTCTAAAACCCTCAACATCCACATTCTACCCCACCCACTCGCCAGAATTATTCACAACATGCTCTTTCTCTAACTCTATGAACCCCCCTTCCCATACCTAACCCTCTAATCAATTTCAACCTAGGACTCCTGTTCATCCTAGCCATATCCAGCCTAACCGTCCACTCCATCCTATGATCAGGATGGGCATCAAACTCAAACTACGCCCTAATTGGAGCCCTACGAGCCGTCGCTCAAACAATTTCATATGAGGTTACCCTCGCTATTATCCTACTATCAGTCTTACTAACAAGCGGCTCATTTAACCTTAACATACTCATTACAACACAAGAGCACATCTGACTCCTCTTGCCATCATGACCCCTAGCCATAATATGATTCACCTCCACACTAGCAGAGACAAACCGAACCCCCTTCGACCTCATAGAAGGCGAATCAGAACTAGTATCAGGCTTTAACATCGAGTATGCCGCAGGGTCCATTCGCCCTATTCTTTATAGCCGAATACATAAACATTATTATAATGAACGCCCTAACAACTACAATCTTTCTAGGCACATTCTACCCCACCCACTCCGCCAGAATTATTCACAACATGCTTTACCACCAAAACGCTCCTCCTAACCTCCCTATTCTTATGAACTCGAGCAACATACCCCCGATTCCGCTACGACCAACTCATACATCTACTATGAAAAAACTTCCTTCCACTCACACTAGCATTTCTCATATGAAACATCCTAACACCCATTACAATCTCCAGCATTCCCCCTCAAACCTAGAAATATGTCTGACAAAAGAGTTACTTTGATAGAGTAAATGATAGAGGCCCCAACCCTCTTATTTCTAAGATTGCAGGCATTGAACCTACCCCTGAGAATCCAAACTTCTCCGTGCTACCTAACACACCCCATCCTAAAGTAAGGTCAGCTAAATAAGCTATCGGGCCCATACCCCGAAAATGTTGGTCACACCCTTCCCGTACTAATTAACCCCCTAGCCCAACTCATCATCTACACCACAATAATCACAGGCACACTCACTACACTATTGAGCTCACACTGATTTCTCGCCTGAGCAGGCCTGGAAATAAACATACTAGCCTTCATTCCAATTTTAATCAAAAAAACAAACCCCCGCTCCACAGAAGCGCCACCAAGTATTTTCCTAATACAATCCACCGCATCCATAATTCTTATAATAGCAATTACCCTCAACAACCTACTATCGGGGCACTGAATAATAACAAATACCGCCAACCAACTTCCATCGTTAATAATAACAACTGCCCTTGCCATAAAACTAGGAATAGCCCCATTCCACTTCTGAATTCCAGAAGTCACCCAAGGAACACCACTAATTCCTGGCCTACTCCTCCTCACATGACAAAAACTAGGCCCCCATCTCAATTATATGTCAAATTCACCCATCAATCAACACCTGTGCCCTCATAACCCTCTCAACCCTATCCATCATAGTAGGCAGCTGAGGAGGCCTAAACCAAAACACAATTACGCAAAATTATAGCATACTCCTCAATCACTCACATAGGCTGAATAATAATAACGCTAACATACAACCCAACCATTACAACCCTCTACCTAACCATATACATCGCCCTAACAACCACCATATTCCTATTCCTCAATCTGAACTCAAATACCACAACCCTTACACTATCCCTCACCTGAAACAAATCACCCCAACTCATACCACTAACAATATTCACCCTTATATCCCTAGGAGGTTTACCCCCACTAACCGGCTTCCTACCTAAATGAATAACTATTCAAGAACTTGCAATAAACAACAACTTTGTCATCCCCTCCATCATAGTCACCATAACCCTACTTAACCTGTACTTCTACATACGCCTAATCTACACCGTCTCAGTATCACTATTTCCCACCCCCAACAACACAAAATGAACTGACAACTTGAAAACACAAAAACCCACACCCCTCACCCCCACACTCACCATCATTTCTACTCTCCTACTACCAATCACCCCCCTAATCCTAACTATTCCCTAGAAATTTAGGTTAAATAAGACCAAGAGCCTTCAAAGCCCTTAGTAAGTAGACCACTTAATTCTGAAACATATAAGGACTGCAAAAACCTACTCTGCATCAATTGAACGCAAATCAACCACTTTAATTAAGCTAAGCCCCTACTAGACCAATGGGACTCAAACCCATAAAAATTTAGTTAACAGCTAAACACCCTAATCAACTGGCTTTGATCCACTTCTCCCGCCACGAGAAAAAAAGGCGGGAGAAGCCCCGGCAGAAACTTAAAACTGCTCCTTTAAACTTGCAATTTAACATGAAAATCACCTCGGGGCTGGCAAAAAGAGGATCAGACCTCTGTCTTCAGGTTTACAGCCTAATGCTTACTCAGCCATTTTACCCTTCCTCCACCCATGTTCATTAATCGTTGACTCTTTTCAACAAACCATAAAGACATCGGAACTCTATACCTACTATTCGGTGCATGAGCTGGAATCATAGGTACAGCTCTAAGCCTTCTCATTCGAGCTGAATTAGGCCAACCCGGTAGTTTACTAGGCAGTGACCATATCTATAATGTCATTGTAACAGCCCATGCATTTATTATAATTTTCTTCATAGTTATACCCATTATAATCGGGGGGTTCGGGAACTGACTAGTACCCTTGATAATTGGTGCTCCTGACATAGCATTTCCCCGTCTAAATAATATGAGCTTCTGACTTCTTCCCCCCCTCCTTCCTGCTGCTAATGGCATCAACCATAATCGAGGCTGGCGCTGGAACAGGTTGAACAGTATACCCCCCCTTAGCAGGAAACCTCTCTCACCCAGGGGCCTCCGTAGACTTAGTTATTTTCTCCCTCCACCTAGCAGGAGTTTCCTCTATCCTGGGGGCTATCAACTTCATTACCACCATTATCAACATGAAGCCCCCCGCCATATCCCAGTATCAAACCCCGTTATTTGTCTGATCTGTCCTAATCACAGCAATCCTACTACTCCTCTCCCCTGCCAGTCTTAGCTGCCGGCATTACTATACTATTAACAGACCGCAACCTCAACACTACCTTCTTTGATCCTACTGGAGGGGGAGACCCTATCCTATACCAACACCTATTTTGATTCTTTGGTCACCCTGAAGTCTACATCCTCATTCTCCCGGGTTCGGAATAATCTCCCACATCGTAACTTACTACTCCGGGAAGAAAGAGCCATTTGGATATATAGGTATAACCTGGGCTATAATGTCAATCGGGTTCCTAGGATTTATTGTATGAGCCCATCATATATTTACAGTGGGTATAGATGTGGACACACGGGCCTACTTTACCTCTGCTACTATAATCATTGCAATTCCTACTGGAGTTAAAGTTTTCAGCTGACTTGCTACACTTCATGGAGGCAATATCAAATGATCTGCCGCAATACTTTGAGCCCTAGGCTTTATTTTTCTATTCACCATAGGGGGTCTCACCGGTATTATCTTAGCAAACTCATCCCTAGATATTGTACTACACGATACATACTATGTTGTCGCCCATTTCCACTATGTTTTGTCAATAGGAGCTGTTTTTGCCATTATAGGGGGCTTTGTCCACTGATTCCCTTTATTTTCAGGCTACACATTAGACCAAACCTATGCCAAAGCCCACTTTATTATTATATTCACAGGCGTAAATTTAACCTTTTTTCCACAACACTTCCTTGGCCTATCCGGAATACCCCGACGCTATTCTGACTACCCCGATGCTTATACCACATGAAATATTCTATCGTCCATTGGCTCTTTTATTTCACTAGTAGCAGTAATCCTAATAATCTACATGATCTGAGAGGCCTTTCGCCTCAAAACGCAAAGTATCAATGGCCGAAACAATCCCCCACCAACCTCGAATGATTAAATGGCTGTCCCCCCGCCTTACCACACATTTGAAGAACCAACCTACATTAAATTGAGCGAAAAAGGGGGGAATCGAACCCCTAAAACCGGTTTCAAGCCAATCCTATAACCCCTATAACTTTTTCAATGAGATATTAGAAAAACTATTTCATGGCTTTGTCGAAACCAAATTATAGGCTATAACCCTATATATCTTACATGGCCCACCCAGTTCAACTAGGTCTACAAGATGCTACATCCCCTGTCATAGAAGAGCTAATCACCTTCCACGACTATGCATTTATAACTATCTCTTTAATTAGCTTTTTAGTCCTATACGCCCTATTCCCCCCTCAACACTCACAACAAAACTAACCAATACCAACATTACAGACGCCCAGGAGATAGAGACCACTTGAACCATCTTACCCGCAATCATTCTAATCCTGATTGCCCTACCATCTCTACGCATTCTGTACCTGACAGACGAAATCAACAACCCCTCCTTTACTATTAAATCAATTGGACATCAATGATACTGAACCTACGAATACACAGACTACGGAGGCCTCATCTTTAATTCTTACATACTGCCTCCATTATTCTTAAACCCAGGAGACCTTCGACTTCTAGAAGTTGACAACCGAGTGGTTCTCCCAATTGAAGCCCCCGTCCGTATAATAATCACATCTCAAGATGTCCTACACTCATGAACTATTCCCACACTAGGTTTAAAAACAGATGCAGTACCCGGACGCTTAAATCAAACCACATTTACCGCCACACGACCAGGCGTCTATTATGGACAATGCTCAGAAATCTGTGGAGCTAACCACAGCTTCATACCTATCGTCGCAGAACTAATCCCATTAAAAATCTTTGAAATAGGACCTGTGTTTACCCTATAAATACCCCACTCCCCTTTCCACTATACAAATGCACTGCACAGCTATTCTAGCGTTAACCTTTTAAGTTAAAAATTGAGGGGCATACCCTCTGCAGCGAAATGCCTCAATTAGACACATCCACATGATTTATCACTATTACAACAATACTCCCTACACTATATCTTATTACACAACTAAAACTGCTAGACATATGTTACTATCAATCCCCCCAACAAAAAAACTCTGACAAGCAAACCCCCAATAACCACTGACAACTAAAATGAACGAAAATTTATTTACCTTATTCGCAACTCCAATAATCCTAAACCAACCTGCTACAATCCCCATCATCATATTCCCCGTACTACTAATTCCAACTTCCAAACACCTCATTAACAACCGACTAACCACTATTCAACGTAACCTAGTACTACTCGCTCTAAAGCAAATAATAATAACCCACAATGCTAAGGGGCGAACCTGGTCCCTAATACTAATGTCTCTAATCACCTTTATCACCACAACTAATCTCCTAGGACTTCTACCCCACTCATTTACACCTACCACCCAACTATCTATAAACCTCGCTATAGCAATCCCCTTATGAGCCGGCACAGCAATCACAGGCCTTCGCTTTAAAACCAAAAAACTCCCTAGCTCACCTCCTACCACAAGGCACACCAACATTACTCCATTCCCATACTAGTAATAATCGAAACCATTAGCTTGATTATTCAACCAGTGGCCCTAGCTGTACGCTTAACTGCCATCATCACGGCCGGCCACCCTGCTAATACACCTAATCGGAAACACTGCACTAACACTACTAAGTATCAGCCCCCCCCGCTGCTTTACTAACCTTTACACTTCTAATACTACTCACCATCCTAGAGATCGCAGTTGCTTTAATCCAAGCCTATGTTTTCACACTTCTAGTTAGCCTCTATTTACACAACAACACCTAATGACCCACCAATTCCATGCTTATCACATAGTCCAAAACCCAGCCCTTGACCACTAACAGGAGCTCTGTCAACCCTCCTAATAACATCCGGCTTAGTCATGTGATTCCACTTCTATTCTACCACTCTATTGACACTAGGCCTACTAACCATAACACTAACCCTTCACCAATGATGACGCGATGTCGTACGAGAAAGCACCTATCAAGGACATCACCACGACACCCGTTCAAAAAAACCTTCGCTATGGCATAGTCCTATTCATTATCTCGGAAATCTTCTTCTTTACCGGGTTCTTCTGAGCATTCTACCACTCAAGCCTAGCCCCAACCCCCTATTTAGGAGGCCACTGACCACCAACAGGTATTACCCCATTAGATCCCTTAGAAGTACCCCTTCTAAACACCTCCGTATTATTAGCATCAGGAGTCACAATTACCTGAGCTCACCACAGCCTTATAAACAACAATCGAAAACAAACAACCCAAGCCCTACTCATTACAATTCTACTAGGCATCTACTTCACCCTACTACAGATCTCAGAGTACTTTGAAGCACCCTTCACCATCTCCGACGGCATCTATGGCTCAACATTCTTTATCGCTACGGGATTCCATGGACTCCACGTCATCATTGGATCCACTTTCCTCCTTATCTGCCTCATTCGCCAACTATTATTCCACTTCACACCAAATCACCACTTCGGCTTTGAGGCTGCCACTTGATATTGACACTTCGTAGACGTCGTATGATTACTCCTTTATATCTCTATTTACTGATGAGGATCCTACTCTTTTAGTATGACCAGTACAATTGACTTCCAATCAATTAGCTTTGACAATGTTCAAAAAGGAGTAATCAACCTAGTACTAGCCCTAACAATCAACACCCTTTTAACCTCACTACTAAACTACTAATAACTGCCATATTCTGATTACCCCAACTTAACTCCTATGCAGAAAAAACAAACCCTTATGAGTGTGGCTTTGACCCACTAAACCCCGCTCGCATCCCATTTTCAATAAAATTCTTCCTAGTTGCCATTACCTTCCTACTATTCGACTTAGAAATCGCCCTACTATTGTCCCTACCATGGGCTCTCCAACAACAAACCTCCCAATAATAATTAAATCATCCATCACACTCATCACCATCCTAACCCTCAGTCTAGCCTACGAATGATCCCAAAAAGGACTAGATTGAGCCGAATTGGTAAGTAGTTTAAACAAAACAAATGATTTCGACTCATTAAATTATGATTATCATACTAACCAAATGTCACCTATCTTCATGAATATTACACTAGCATTCGCCATCTCACTCCTGGGAATGCTGGTCTATCGCTCACACCTGATAGCCTCCCTCCTCTGCCTAGAAGGAATAATAATATCACTCTTCATCATAATCGCTCTCATAGCCTCAAATGCACACTCCCCCCCTAACCAATATCATACCGATCATCCTACTAGTATTTGCTGCTTGCGAAACAGCAGTAGGCCTTGCCCTACTAGTCTCAATCTCCAATACATATGGTCTAGATTACATTCACAACTTAAACCTGCTTCAATGTTAAAAATAATTGTTCCAACAACTATATTACTACCAATAACATGATTCTCTACAAAACAACATAATCTGAATTAACTTAACTACACATAGCCTAATCATTAGCCTTATTCCCTTGTTATTTTTAATCAAACCAATAACAACCTCCTTAATCACTCAACCTACCTATCCTCCGACCCACTAACAACACCTCTTTTAACACTAACCGCTTGACTCCTACCTCTCATGATGATAGCTAGCCAATACCACCTATGCAATCAGCCCCCCTCACAAAAAAAACTCTACCTATCCACAATAATTTTCCTTCAAATCACCCTAATTCTAACATTCATAGCCACAGAATTGATCTTATTCTATATCTTATTTGAAACCACCCTTATTCCCACCCTAATCATCATCACTAAATGAGGTACCCAAGCAGAACGCCTCAACGCAAGCACATACTTTCTATTCTATACACTAACTGGCTCTCTACCCCTGCTCATCATATTAACCTACACCTACAATAACACAGGCTCATTAAATATCATACTACTAACACTCACAGACCAAAAACTAACAACCACTTGATCACACAACCTCATCTGACTGGCATGCATAATGGCTTTCATAACAAAAATACCCTTATATGGCTTACACCTGTGACTCCCCAAAGCCCATGTTGAAGTCCTATCGCAGGCTCAATAGTCCTCGCCGCAGTACTCCTAAAACTAGGCGGCTATGGCATAATACGACTCACCTCTATTCTCAACCCTCTAACAGAGTACATAGCCTACCCCTTCCTCATGCTAGCCCTATGAGGCATAATTATAACAAGCTCAATCTGTCTACGACAAACAGACCTAAAATCACTCATCGCATACTCTTCTGTAAGCCATATATCCCTAGTAATCATAGCCTCTCTCATTCAAACCCCCTGAGCTTTTCCGGCGCAATCACCCTCATAATTGCCCACGGACTTACTTCCTCTATATTATTCTGCCTAGCTAATTCAAACTATGAACGCACTCACAGCCGCATTATGATACTCTCCCGAGGACTTCAAACACTACTTCCACTAATAACCTTCTGATGGTTCACAGCAAACCTCACCAACCTAGCCTTACCCCCCACCATTAATCTAATCGGAGAACTCTTCGTGATTACAGCCTCATTCTCTTGATCCCACATCACTATTATACTAACAGGACTTAACATACTAATCACAGCCCTCTACTCTCTCCACATATTCATTACAATACAACGAGGAAAACTCACACACCACATAATCAACATAAAACCCCCTTTCACACGAGAAAATACACTAATATTCATACACCTCACCCCAATTATCCTTCTATCCCTTAACCCCAACATCATTCTAGGGTTTACCTCCTGTAAATATAGTTTAACCAAAACACTAGACTGTGAATCTGACCATAGAAGCTCACCACTTCTTATTTACCGAGAAAACTCGCAAGGACTGCTAACCCATGCCCCCATACTTAACACTATGGTTTTCTCAACTTTTAAAGGATAACAGCTATCCATTGGTTTTAGGAACCAAAATATTGGTGCAACTCCAAATAAAAGTAATAACCATGCACACCTCCATTATAATAGCAACCCTCGCCTCCCTAACCCCCCCAATCATTGCCACCTTTATCAACCCCAACAAAAAACAATCATACCCAAACCATGTAAAAACAACTATAATATATGCTTTCATTACCAGCCTTATTCCAACAACCCTATACATCTCCCTAAACCAAGAAACAACCATTTGAAGCTGACACTGAATAATAACTCAAACACTAGATCTAACACTAAGCTTTAAACTAGACTACTTCTCCGTAATATTCACCCCAATCGCACTATTCATCACCTGGTCTATTATAGAATTCTCACTATGATACATAAGCTCAGACCCAAACATCAACCAATTCTTCAAATATCTCCTTATTTTCCTCATCACAATACTAATCTTGACCACCGCTAACAACCTTTTTCAACTCTTCATCGGCTGGGAGGGCGTAGGAATCATATCTTTCTTATTAATCGGCTGATGATATTCTCGAACGGACGCCAACACAGCAGCAATCCAAGCAATCCTGTACAATCGCATTGGCGATATTGGCCTCATCCTAGCTATAGCATATTTCCTCCTACACTACAACTCATGAGACATACAACAAATACTAACTCTAAACCCCAACCCAAACTCCCTCCCACTAATAGGCCTTCTCCTAGCAGCAATAGGAAAATCAGCTCAACTTGGCCTTCATCCTTGACTACCCTCCGCCATAGAAGGCCCAACTCCAGTCTCAGCCCTACTACACTCTAGTACCATGGTTGTTGCCGGGGTGTACTTACTCATTCGCTTCCACCCTTTAATAGAAAGCAACACACTACTTCAAAGCCTCACACTATGTCTGGGAGCTATCACCACCATATTTATAGCCATCTGCGCCCTCACACAAAACGACATCAAAAAAATCGTAGCCTTCTCCACCTCAAGCCAACTAGGCCTAATAATAGTTACCATCGGCATCAATCAACCATATTTAGCATTCCTGCATATCTGTACTCACGCCTTCTTCAAAGCCCTACTTTTCATATGCTCCGGATCCATCATTCATAACCTAAATAACGAACAAGACATCCGAAAAATAGGAGGCCTATTCAAAACAATACCCCTCACCTCAACTTCCCTACTCATCGGCAACCTAGCACTCACAGGAATACCATTCCTCACAGGCTTCTACTCCAAAGATCTCATTATCGAAGCCACAAACACGTCATATACCAACGCCTGAGCCCTATCTATCACCTTCATCGCCACCTCTCTAACAAGCGCCTATAGTACTCGAATCATTCTCCTCACCATAACAGGGCCACCTCGCTTTTCAACCCTAATAAACATTAACGAAAATAACCCCACCCTACTTAACCCAATTAAACGCCTCACAATGGGCAGCATTATTACTGGATTCCTTATCACCAACAACATCCCCCCCACTTCGCTTCCCCAACCAACAATACCTCACTACTTAAAACTCTCAGCCCTGTATGCAACTATCCTTGGTTTCCTAATAACCCTAGACCTGACCTCTATAACCAACAAACTAAAAATAAACAACCCATCACAAATATTTAAATTCTCCAACATACTAGGATATTTTCCCACTACAATTCACCGCATAGTCCCATATCAAAACCTACTCATAAGCCAAAACCTAGCCCTTCTTCTACTAGATTCAATATGACTAGAAAAATCTATACCCAAGATGATCGCACATGTACATACCACCGCTTCCAAAACTGTCACCACCCAAAAAGGCATAATTAAGCTACTACTCCCTCTCCTTTCTCATCCCCCTCACCCTAACCCTACTTCTAATAATATAACCTATTACCCCGAGTGATCTCAATTACAATATATACACCCACAAATAATGTCCAACCAGCAACCACTACTAACCAACGCCCATAATCGTACAAAGCACCAGCACCAATAGAATCCCCCCCGAACTAACCCTGACCCCTCTCCCTCAAAAATCACCCAACTCCCCCATACTATTAAAACTAACTACCACTACCCCATCAGAACTTGAAACCCATAGAACTAACCCTACTTCTATTATTAAACCCACCAAAAGACCCCCTAAAACCCCAAACCCTGAACCCCATGTCTCAGGGTACTCCTCAATAGCTATCGCTGTAGTATAACCAAAAACAATTATTATACCCCCCAAATAAATTAAAAACAACATCAGACCTATATAAGTCCCCCCAAAACCTAAAACTACCATACAACCAACCACACCACTAACAATCAATGCTAGCCCCCCATAAATAGGAGAGGGCTTAGAAGAAAATCCAACAAATCCCATAACCAACAATACACTCAACGCAAATAAAATATATGTCATTGCTCTTGCATGGACTACAGCCATAACCAATGATATGAAAAACCACCGTTGTACTTCAACTACAAAAAGCACTAATGACCCCAATACGTAAATCCAACCCAATTATAAAAATAATTAACCACTCCCTCATTGACCTGCCAACCCCATCCAACATTTCCATATGATGAAACTTCGGCTCACTCCTCGCATTCTGCCTAATTCTACAGATCATCACAGGCCTATTCTTAGCAATACATTACTCACCAGACACCTCTTCTGCCTTCTCTTCAATCGCACACATCACCCGAGACGTAAACCACGGCTGAATCATTCGCTACCTCCACGCCAACGGCGCCTCCATATTTTTCATCTGCCTCTTTCTACACGTAGGCCGAGGTCTTTACTATGGCTCATTCCTTCTCCTAAAAACCTGGAACACTGGCATTATACTTCTATTCTTGACTATAGCAACAGCCTTTATAGGCTACGTACTTCCATGAGGCCAAATATCATTCTGAGGAGCAACAGTGATCACAAACCTATTATCAGCAATCCCATACATCGGGACCGACCTCGTCCAATGAATCTGAGGTGGGTACTCCATTGGCAACCCCACCCTTTCACGATTCTTCACCCTACACTTTATTCTACCTTTCATTATCACCGCTCTTACAATAGTCCATCTGCTATTCCTACACGAAACAGGATCAAACAACCCCTGCGGAATCTCATCAGACTCAGACAAAATCCCCTTCCACCCCTACTACACAATTAAGGATATCCTAGGCCTAGTCCTCCTCCTCTTCATCCTAACAACACTAACACTACTCTCACCCAACCTCCTAAACGACCCAGACAACTACATCCCAGCCGACCCACTAAATACCCCTCCACACATCAAACCAGAGTGATACTTCCTATTTGCATACGCAATTCTACGATCTGTTCCTAATAAACTAGGGGGCGTACTAGCACTCTTCCTTTCAATCCTCATCCTATCTATTATCCCCACACTTCATAATTCCAAACAACAAAGCATAATATTCCGCCCACTTAGCCAATTCCTGTTCTGATTCCTAATTACAACCCTATTAACCCTCACCTGGATCGGAAGTCAGCCAGTAAGCCAACCCTTCATTTTTATTGGTCAACTAGCATCCACAATATACTTCACCACAGTTCTAATCCTGATACCACTAACCTCCCTAATCGAAAATAACCTACTCAAATGAACTTGCCCTTGTAGTATAAACTAATACACTAGTCTTGTAAACTAGAGATGAGACTCATAACCCCTAGGACAGCTCAGAAAGAAAGCACTCGACTTCACCACCAACACCCAAAACTGGCATTCTAGCTTAAACTACTTTCTGTCTTTTTATATTGTACAAACCCTACAGTACAACTCAAGCACCTTTACATAAATATGCTATGTAATTCGTGCATTACTGCTAGCCAACATGAATAATATATAGTACTATATCTGCTTAACTGTACATAACACATACTATCATATCCGCACCCACAGCCTCCAAAAAGCATACCCACCAAACAGAGATCTCACATACAACCCAACCACGAAACACCATAACCCGCCCACTCCACCCACAACACACCAACACAGACAGCAAGACCGTCCTCCGTACATAATACATTACCTTATTTGTCGTACAATAGTACATACCTACTACAAACCTTCCTCCCCACCACGGATGACCCCCCTCACTTAGAACTCTCTTACTCACCATCCTCCGTGAAATCAATATCCCGCACAAGCAGTGTTACCCTCCTCGCTCCGGGCCCACGACCCGTGGGGGTAGCTAAGAATGAGCTGTATCCGGCATCTGGTTCTTACCTCAGGGCCATGCCAACTAAAACCGTCCACACGTTCCTCTTAAATAAGACATCTCGATGGATCACGGGTCTATCACCCTATTAACCAGTCACTGGAGCTTCCCATGCATTTGGTATTTTTTATCTCTGGTCTGCACGCAACACCATCGCAACATGCTGACTCCCACCACATCCCGCCCTGAATGCGCCTGCCTTTGATTCCTAGTCCATGCCATTATTAATCGCACCTACGTTCAATATTCCAGCCCCGCATGACTACTAGCGATGTGTTATTTAATTCATGCTTGTAAGACATACAACAACCAACCCACAACACTACAAAAAAATTCAAAAACCTTAACCAAACCCCCCCCCCCCTTGACCTTCACATAACCACCCTTTGCCAAACCCCGAAAACAAAGTCCTGCTCCCCCGGCCAAAGCTTGTATTTCCATCTTTTAGGTATGCATGCCCTAACTACTAACCCCTCAACTAACCTTCGCTTACCCTACCAACCACCCTTTGCCAAACCCCGAAAACAAAGTCCTGCTCCCCCGGCCAAAGCTTGTATTTCCATCTTTTAGGTATGCATGCCCTAACTACTAACCCCTCAACTAACCTTCGCTTACCCTACCAACCACCCTTTGCCAAACCCCGAAAACAAAGTCCTGCTCCCCCGGCCAAAGCTTGTATTTCCATCTTTTAGGTATGCATGCCCTAACTACTAACCCTCAACTAACCTTCGCTTACCCTACCAACCACCCCCCCCCACAACCCCAAAGATGCCACCTACATTCACACCCACCTTCTCGTCTACGTAGCTTAAACCTACCCCAAAGCAAGACACTGAAAATGCCTAGATGGATTCACACATCCCATAGACAAATAGGTTTGGTCCTGGCCTTTCTATTGACCTTTAGCAAGATTACACATGCAAGCCTCCCCGCCCCAGTGAAGACGCCCTACAAATCACTATGACTAAGAGGAGTGAGTATCAAGCACGCACATGCAGCTCAAAACACTTTGCTCAGCCACACCCCCACGGGAAACAGCAGTGACAAACCTTTAGTAATAAACGAAAGTTTAACTAAGCTATGCTACACCAAGGGTTGGTCAATTTCGTGCCAGCCACCGCGGCCACACGATTAACCCGAGCCAATAGAGACCGGCGTAGAGAGTGTTTTAGACCCAGCCTAATTAAAGCTAAACCCCACCTAACTGTAAAATCCTAGCTAACATAAAATAAACTACGAAAGTGGCTTTAAAACCTCTGAATACACAACAGCTAAGACCCAAACTGGGATTAGATACCCCACTATGCTTAGCCCTAAACCTCAGTAGTTAAACCAACAAAACTACTCGCCAGAATACTACAAGCAACCGCTTGAAACTCAAAGGACTTGGCGGTGCTTCACCCCCCTAGAGGAGCCTGTCCCATAATCGATAAACCCCGATCCACCCCACCCTCTCTTGCTCAGCCTATATACCGCCATCTTCAGCAAACCCTGATAAAGGTCACAAAGTGAGCGCAAGTACCCCCTTTTCGCAAAAACGTTAGGTCAAGGTGTAGCCTATGAGACGGAAAAAGATGGGCTACATTTTCTATCCTAGAAAACCCACGATAACTCTCATGAAACCTAAGAGTCCAAGGAGGATTTAGCAGTAAATTAAGAATAGAGTGCTTAATTGAACAAGGCCATAAAGCACGCACACACCGCCCGTCACTCCCCTCAAATATACTTAAGGACTATATTAACTAAACACCCTAATACCTATATAGAGGGGATAAGTCGTAACACGGTAAGTGTACCGGAAGGTGCACTTGGATAAATCAAGGTATAGCTTAACGCAAAGCATCCGGCCTACACCCGGAAGATCTCAGTACAATTTGACTACCTTGAGCCAACACTAGCCCCAAACATAACTAACACTAATACCAAACAACCATACACTAAACCATTCACCCACATAAAGTATAGGTGATAGAAATTCTAACTCGGCGCTATAGACACAGTACCCGTAAGGGAAAGAATAATACCACCCAAGCATAAAATAGCAAGAACTAACTTCTGTACCTTTTGCATAATGAATTAACTAGAAATAGTTTCGCAAAGAGAACTAAAGCCAAACCCCCCGAAATCAGACGAGCTACCCAAAAACAGCTAAAAGAGCGCACCCGTCTATGTAGCAAAATAGTGGGAAGATTTATGGGTAGAGGTGACAAGCCTACCGAGCCTGATGATAGCTGGTTATCCAAGATAGAATTTTTAGTTCAACCTTGAGCTTACCTACAGAACCTCTTAATCCTTTTGTAAGCTCAATTGCTAGTCTAAAGAGGGACAGCTCTTTAGACACTAGGAAAAAACCTTATATAGAGAGTAAAAAGCATAACCACCATAGTTGGCCCAAAAGCAGCCATCAATTAAGAAAGCGTTCAAGCTCAACATCAACTACCCAAAAAATACCAAACATAAAACTGAACTCCTCATCTCACATTGGATCAATCTATCATTTCATAGAAGCAATAATGTTAGTATAAGTAACATGAACATTTTCTCCACCGCATAAGCCTAAGTCAGACCGAAAACCTCACCGACACTTAACAGTCCAATATCAACAAACACAAACAAGCTGACATTACTTCCACTGTTAATCCAACACAGGCATGCCTCAAGGAAGGTTATAAAAAGTAAAAGGAACTCGGCAAAAACTAACCCCGCCTGTTTACCAAAAACATCACCTCTAGCATTACTAGTATTAGAGGCACCGCCTGCCCAGTGACACACGTTTAACGGCCGCGGTACCCTGACCGTGCAAAGGTAGCATAATCACTTGTTCTCTAATTAGGGACTCGCATGAATGGCATCACGAGGGTTTAACTGTCTCTTACTTTCAACCAGTGAAATTGGCCTGTCCGTGAAGAGACGGACATGAACTAATAAGACGAGAAGACCCTGCGGAGCTTCAATTTACTAGTACAACTAAAAACCACACAAACCCACAGGTCTTTAAACCCCCATGCCTGTACTAAAAATTTTGGTTGGGGTGACCTCGGAGCACAGTCAAACCTCCGAACAATCCATGGCTAAGACTACACAAGCCAAAGCAAACCAATACTTGCAATTGACCCAATAACTTGATCAACGGAACAAGTTACCCCAGGGATAACAGCGCAATTCTATTCTAGAGTCCATATCAACAATAGAGTTTACGACCTCGATGTTGGATCAGGACATCCTAATGGTGCAGCAGCTATCAAGGGTTCGTTTGTTCAACGATTAAAGTCCTACGTGATCTGAGTTCAGACCGGAGCAATCCAGGTCGGTTTCTATCTATTCAACATTTCTCCCTGTACGAAAGGACAAGAGAAATAGGGCCCACTTCACAATAGCGCCCCCCTCCCCATAAATGATCTAATCTTAATTTAACAAAACATTACAAATCCCACCCAAGAACAGGGTTTGTTAAGATGGCAGAGCCCGGCAATTGCATAAAATTTAAAATTTTAAAACCAGAGGTTCAACCCCTCTTCTTAACACTATGACTACAGCAAACCTTATACTCCTTGTTGCATCTACACTAACCGCCATAGCATTCCTTACACTTGTTGAACGAAAATTGTTAGGTTATATACAACTACGCAAAGGACCCAACATTGTAGGCCCTTACGGACTACTACAACCCTTCGCTGATGCAATAAAACTCTTCACCAAAGAGCCTCTAAAACCCTCAACATCCACCACTACTCTCTACACCATCGCACCCGCCCTAGCCTTCTCCATTGCCCTCCTCCTATGAACCCCCCTTCCCATACCTAACCCTCTAATCAATTTCAACCTAGGACTCCTGTTCATCCTAGCCATATCCAGCCTAACCGTCCACTCCATCCTATGATCAGGATGGGCATCAAACTCAAACTACGCCCTAATTGGAGCCCTACGAGCCGTCGCTCAAACAATTCATATGAGGTTACCCTCGCTATTATCCTACTATCAGTCTTACTAACAAGCGGCTCATTTAACCTTAACATACTCATTACAACACAAGAGCACATCTGACTCCTCTTGCCATCATGACCCCTAGCCATAATATGATTCACCTCCACACTAGCAGAGACAAACCGAACCCCCTTCGACCTCATAGAAGGCGAATCAGAACTAGTATCAGGCTTTAACATCGAGTATGCCGCAGGTCCATTCGCCCTATTCTTTATAGCCGAATACATAAACATTATTATAATGAACGCCCTAACAACTACAATCTTTCTAGGCACATTCTACCCCACCCACTCGCCAGAATTATTCACAACATGCTTTACCACCAAAACGCTCCTCCTAACCTCCCTATTCTTATGAACTCGAGCAACATACCCCCGATTCCGCTACGACCAACTCATACATCTACTATGAAAAAACTTCCTTCCACTCACACTAGCATTCTCATATGAAACATCCTAACACCCATTACAATCTCCAGCATTCCCCCTCAAACCTAGAAATATGTCTGACAAAAGAGTTACTTTGATAGAGTAAATGATAGAGGCCCCAACCCTCTTATTTCTAAGATTGCAGGCATTGAACCTACCCCTGAGAATCCAAACTTCTCCGTGCTACCTAACACACCCCATCCTAAAGTAAGGTCAGCTAAATAAGCTATCGGGCCCATACCCCGAAAATGTTGGTCACACCCTTCCCGTACTAATTAACCCCCTAGCCCAACTCATCATCTACACCACAATAATCACAGGCACACTCACTACACTATTGAGCTCACACACTGATTTCTCGCCTGAGCAGGCCTGGAAATAAACATACTAGCCTTCATTCCAATTTTAATCAAAAAAACAAACCCCCCGCTCCACAGAAGCCGCCACCAAGTATTTCCTAATACAATCCACCGCATCCATAATTCTTATAATAGCAATTACCCTCAACAACCTACTATCGGGGCACTGAATAATAACAAATACCGCCAACCAACTTCCAATCGTTAATAATAACAACTGCCCTTGCCATAAAACTAGGAATAGCCCCATTCCACTTCTGAATTCCAGAAGTCACCCAAGGAACACCACTAATTCCTGGCCTACTCCTCCTCACATGACAAAAACTAGCCCCCCATCTCAATTATATGTCAAATTCACCCATCAATCAACACCTGTGCCCTCATAACCCTCTCAACCCTATCCATCATAGTAGGCAGCTGAGGAGGCCTAAACCAAACACAATTACGCAAAATTATAGCATACTCCTCAATCACTCACATAGGCTGAATAATAATAACGCTAACATACAACCCAACCATTACAACCCTCTACCTAACCATATACATCGCCCTAACAACCACCATATTCCTATTCCTCAATCTGAACTCAAATACCACAACCCTTACACTATCCCTCACCTGAAACAAATCACCCCAACTCATACCACTAACAATATTCACCCTTATATCCCTAGGAGGTTTACCCCCACTAACCGGCTTCCTACCTAAATGAATAACTATTCAAGAACTTGCAATAAACAACAACTTTGTCATCCCCTCCATCATAGTCACCATAACCCTACTTAACCTGTACTTCTACATACGCCTAATCTACACCGTCTCAGTATCACTATTTCCCACCCCCAACAACACAAAAATGAACTGACAACTTGAAAACACAAAACCCACACCCCTCACCCCCACACTCACCATCATTTCTACTCTCCTACTACCAATCACCCCCCTAATCCTAACTATTCCCTAGAAATTTAGGTTAAATAAGACCAAGAGCCTTCAAAGCCCTTAGTAAGTAGACCACTTAATTTCTGAAACATATAAGGACTGCAAAAACCTACTCTGCATCAATTGAACGCAAATCAACCACTTTAATTAAGCTAAGCCCCTACTAGACCAATGGGACTCAAACCCATAAAAATTTAGTTAACAGCTAAACACCCTAATCAACTGGCTTTGATCCACTTCTCCCGCCACGAGAAAAAAAGGCGGGAGAAGCCCCGGCAGAAACTTAAAACTGCTCCTTTAAACTTGCAATTTAACATGAAAATCACCTCGGGGCTGGCAAAAAGAGGATCAGACCTCTGTCTTCAGGTTTACAGCCTAATGCTTACTCAGCCATTTTACCCTTCCTCCACCCATGTTCATTAATCGTTGACTCTTTTCAACAAACCATAAAGACATCGGAACTCTATACCTACTATTCGGTGCATGAGCTGGAATCATAGGTACAGCTCTAAGCCTTCTCATTCGAGCTGAATTAGGCCAACCCGGTAGTTTACTAGGCAGTGACCATATCTATAATGTCATTGTAACAGCCCATGCATTTATTATAATTTTCTTCATAGTTATACCCATTTATAATCGGGGGGTTCGGGAACTGACTAGTACCCTTGATAATTGGTGCTCCTGACATAGCATTTCCCCGTCTAAATAATATGAGCTTCTGACTTCTTCCCCCCTCCTTCCTGCTGCTAATGGCATCAACCATAATCGAGGCTGGCGCTGGAACAGGTTGAACAGTATACCCCCCTTAGCAGGAAACCTCTCTCACCCAGGGGCCTCCGTAGACTTAGTTATTTTCTCCCTCCACCTAGCAGGAGTTTCCTCTATCCTGGGGGCTATCAACTTCATTACCACCATTATCAACATGAAGCCCCCCGCCATATCCCAGTATCAAACCCCGTTATTTGTCTGATCTGTCCTAATCACAGCAATCCTACTACTCCTCTCCCTGCCAGTCTTAGCTGCCGGCATTACTATACTATTAACAGACCGCAACCTCAACACTACCTTCTTTGATCCTACTGGAGGGGGAGACCCTATCCTATACCAACACCTATTTTGATTCTTTGGTCACCCTGAAGTCTACATCCTCATTCTCCCCGGGTTCGGAATAATCTCCCACATCGTAACTTACTACTCCGGGAAGAAAGAGCCATTTGGATATATAGGTATAACCTGGGCTATAATGTCAATCGGGTTCCTAGGATTTATTGTATGAGCCCATCATATATTTACAGTGGGTATAGATGTGGACACACGGGCCTACTTTACCTCTGCTACTATAATCATTGCAATTCCTACTGGAGTTAAAGTTTTCAGCTGACTTGCTACACTTCATGGAGGCAATATCAAATGATCTGCCGCAATACTTTGAGCCCTAGGCTTTATTTTTCTATTCACCATAGGGGGTCTCACCGGTATTATCTTAGCAAACTCATCCCTAGATATTGTACTACACGATACATACTATGTTGTCGCCCATTTCCACTATGTTTTGTCAATAGGAGCTGTTTTTGCCATTATAGGGGGCTTTGTCCACTGATTCCCTTTATTTTCAGGCTACACATTAGACCAAACCTATGCCAAAGCCCACTTTATTATTATATTCACAGGCGTAAATTTAACCTTTTTTCCACAACACTTCCTTGGCCTATCCGGAATACCCCGACGCTATTCTGACTACCCCGATGCTTATACCACATGAAATATTCTATCGTCCATTGGCTCTTTTATTTCACTAGTAGCAGTAATCCTAATAATCTACATGATCTGAGAGGCCTTCGCCTCAAAACGCAAAGTATCAATGGCCGAACAATCCCCCACCAACCTCGAATGATTAAATGGCTGTCCCCCGCCTTACCACACATTTGAAGAACCAACCTACATTAAATTGAGCGAAAAAGGGGGGAATCGAACCCCCTAAAACCGGTTTCAAGCCAATCCTATAACCCCTATAACTTTTTCAATGAGATATTAGAAAAACTATTTCATGGCTTTGTCGAAACCAAATTATAGGCTATAACCCTATATATCTTACATGGCCCACCCAGTTCAACTAGGTCTACAAGATGCTACATCCCCTGTCATAGAAGAGCTAATCACCTTCCACGACTATGCATTTATAACTATCTCTTTAATTAGCTTTTTAGTCCTATACGCCCTATCCTCAACACTCACAACAAAACTAACCAATACCAACATTACAGACGCCCAGGAGATAGAGACCACTTGAACCATCTTACCCGCAATCATTCTAATCCTGATTGCCCTACCATCTCTACGCATTCTGTACCTGACAGACGAAATCAACAACCCCTCCTTTACTATTAAATCAATTGGACATCAATGATACTGAACCTACGAATACACAGACTACGGAGGCCTCATCTTTAATTCTTACATACTGCCTCCATTATTCTTAAACCCAGGAGACCTTCGACTTCTAGAAGTTGACAACCGAGTGGTTCTCCCAATTGAAGCCCCCGTCCGTATAATAATCACATCTCAAGATGTCCTACACTCATGAACTATTCCCACACTAGGTTTAAAAACAGATGCAGTACCCGGACGCTTAAATCAAACCACATTTACCGCCACACGACCAGGCGTCTATTATGGACAATGCTCAGAAATCTGTGGAGCTAACCACAGCTTCATACCTATCGTCGCAGAACTAATCCCATTAAAAATCTTTGAAATAGGACCTGTGTTTACCCTATAAATACCCCACTCCCTTTCCACTATACAAATGCACTGCACAGCTATTCTAGCGTTAACCTTTTAAGTTAAAAATTGAGGGGCATACCTCTGCAGCGAATGCCTCAATTAGACACATCCACATGATTTATCACTATTACCAACAATACTCCCTACACTATATCTTATTACACAACTAAAACTGCTAGACATATGTTACTATCAATCCCCCCAACAAAAAAACTCTGACAAGCAAACCCCCAATAACCACTGACAACTAAAATGAACGAAAATTTATTTACCTTATTCGCAACTCCAATAATCCTAAACCAACCTGCTACAATCCCCATCATCATATTCCCCGTACTACTAATTCCAACTTCCAAACACCTCATTAACAACCGACTAACCACTATTCAACGTAACCTAGTACTACTCGCTCTAAAGCAAATAATAATAACCCACAATGCTAAGGGGCGAACCTGGTCCCTAATACTAATGTCTCTAATCACCTTTATCACCACAACTAATCTCCTAGGACTTCTACCCCACTCATTTACACCTACCACCCAACTATCTATAAACCTCGCTATAGCAATCCCCTTATGAGCCGGCACAGCAATCACAGGCCTTCGCTTTAAAACCAAAAACTCCCTAGCTCACCTCCTACCACAAGGCACACCAACATTACTCATTCCCATACTAGTAATAATCGAAACCATTAGCTTGATTATTCAACCAGTGGCCCTAGCTGTACGCTTAACTGCCAACATCACGGCCGGCCACCTGCTAATACACCTAATCGGAAACACTGCACTAACACTACTAAGTATCAGCCCCCCCGCTGCTTTACTAACCTTTACACTTCTAATACTACTCACCATCCTAGAGATCGCAGTTGCTTTAATCCAAGCCTATGTTTTCACACTTCTAGTTAGCCTCTATTTACACAACAACACCTAATGACCCACCAATTCCATGCTTATCACATAGTCAAACCCAGCCCTTGACCACTAACAGGAGCTCTGTCAACCCTCCTAATAACATCCGGCTTAGTCATGTGATTCCACTTCTATTCTACCACTCTATTGACACTAGGCCTACTAACCATAACACTAACCCTTCACCAATGATGACGCGATGTCGTACGAGAAAGCACCTATCAAGGACATCACACGACACCCGTTCAAAAAAACCTTCGCTATGGCATAGTCCTATTCATTATCTCGGAAATCTTCTTCTTTACCGGGTTCTTCTGAGCATTCTACCACTCAAGCCTAGCCCCAACCCCCTATTTAGGAGGCCACTGACCACCAACAGGTATTACCCCATTAGATCCCTTAGAAGTACCCCTTCTAAACACCTCCGTATTATTAGCATCAGGAGTCACAATTACCTGAGCTCACCACAGCCTTATAAACAACAATCGAAAACAAACAACCCAAGCCCTACTCATTACAATTCTACTAGGCATCTACTTCACCCTACTACAGATCTCAGAGTACTTTGAAGCACCCTTCACCATCTCCGACGGCATCTATGGCTCAACATTCTTTATCGCTACGGGATTCCATGGACTCCACGTCATCATTGGATCCACTTTCCTCCTTATCTGCCTCATTCGCCAACTATTATTCCACTTCACACCAAATCACCACTTCGGCTTTGAGGCTGCCACTTGATATTGACACTTCGTAGACGTCGTATGATTACTCCTTTATATCTCTATTTACTGATGAGGATCCTACTCTTTTAGTATGACCAGTACAATTGACTTCCAATCAATTAGCTTTGACAATGTTCAAAAAGGAGTAATCAACCTAGTACTAGCCCTAACAATCAACACC
>NW_027328222.1:0-45466 GCF_047675955.1 Chlorocebus sabaeus
GGACCGGCTCACACCAGAAGAGACCGGCTCAAACCAGAACAGACCGGCTCCAACTGGTTTTGACTGGCTCAAACCCGCTTTTGACCTGCTCAAACCACACCAGAACGGCTAAAACCGGTTTTGTCCGGATGAAACCAGATCAAACGGAATTAGATCGGCCCAGACCGGCTAAAATCACAACAAACCGGACCAGACCCACCAGATCGCACCTAAACTGGGCCACAAACCGGTTTGACCAGTTGAAACAGGCCAGAGCGGCTCAAACCGGTTTTGACCGAGCCTGAGCGGGTCTTGACCGGCTCAAACACCATACGAGTCCGGCTGAAACCAGACCAGACCAGGTCAAACCGGTTTTGAACTGCTCAAACCACACCAGACCGGCCTCAAACTGGTTTAGGACCGGTTGAAAACCGATTTTGACCTTATGAGACAAGATCAAATCAGACCAGACGGGGCCAGAACGGCTAAAAGCTGATCAAACCGGACCAGAAACAGCCCAGACCACCTAAAACTGGGCCAAACCGGCTCTAACCTATTTTGACTGGCTCAAACCAGACCAGACAGGCTCAAACCGGTTTTGACCAGCTCAAACCAGGACCAGACCGTTCCAACCGGACCAGACCAGCTCAACCGATTTTGACCGGAAGACACCGATCAAACTGGACCAGACCGGCTCACACCAGATCAAACGGGACCAGACTGGCTCAGACAGGCTCGAATCGGTTTTGACTGGTTTTAACCAGACCAACCGGCTCAAACCAGACCAGATCAGCTCAAACCAGAGCAAACCGTCTTAAAACCGGTTTTGACCGGCTCAAACCGGTTTTCACCTGCTCAAACCACACAAGACAGGCTGAAACTGGTTTTGAACGGCTAAAACCGGTTTTCACCGGATGAGACCTGATTAAAACCGAATCAGAACGACACAGACCGGCTAAAATCGGATCAAACAGTACCAGACCGGCCCAGACCGCCTAAAACTGGGCCAAAAACCGGTTTTGACCGTTTCAAACTAGAACAGACCGGCTCAAACCGGTTTTTGACCGACCTGAGCAGGTTTTGACCGCTTAGACCAGACCAGATCGGCTCCAACAAGACCACAACAGCTCAAACCGGTTTTGACCGGCTCAAAGCGGTTTTGACTGGCTCAAACCAGACCAGACCGGTTTCAATCTGGTTTTGACAGGCTCAAACCGGTTTTGAACGGCTCGAACCTGTTTTGACCAGCTCAAAACGGTTTTGACTGGCTAAAAACCACACCAGACCGGCTCACCATTGGTTTAGGACCGGCTGAAACCGATTTTGACCCTATGAGACAAGATCAAATCGGACCAGACGGCCCAGACCAGCTAAAACCTGATCAAACTGGACCAGATCAAACTGGACCAGAACAGCCCAGACCACCTAAAACCGGACCAAACCGGCTCTAACCTATTTTGACCGGCTCAAACCAGACCAGACCGGCTCAAACCGGTTTTGACCGGCTCAAACCAGACCAGTCCGGTTCAAACCGTACCAGACCGGCTCAAACCGGTTTTGACCGGAAGACACCGGATCGAACCGGACCAGACCGTCTCACACCGGATCAAACCGGACCAGACTGGCTCAGACAGGCTCGAATCGGTTTTGACTGCTTTCAACCTGACCAAACCGGCTCAAACCGGTTTTGAACGGTTCGAACCCATTTTGACCGGCTCAAACCAGTCCAGACCAGCTCAAACCAGAGCAAACCGGCTTAAACCGATTTTGACCGGCTCAAACCAGTTTTCACCTGCTGAACCCACACAAGACGGGCTAAAACCGGTTTTGACCGGATGAGACCTCTTCACATTGAATCAGACCGGGCCAGACCGCCTAAAACTGGGCCACAAACAGGTTTTGACCAGTTCAAACCAGACCAGACTGGCTCAAACAGGTTTTGACCGACCTGAGCCGGTTTTGACCGGCTCAAACCAGACCAGACTGGCTCAAGCCGGTTTTGACCGGCTCAAACCAGACCAGACCGGCTCAAACCAGACCAGACCGAATCATACCGGTTTTGACCGGCTCAAACCAGACCAGACTGGCTCAAACCAGTTTTGACCGGATGAGACAGGATAAAACCGGATGAGACCAGCTCACACGGGATGAAACCGCACAAGACTGGCCCAGAGAAGATGAAGCCGGAGCAAACCGGTCCAGACCGGGCCAGACCAGCTAAAACCGGGCCACAAACCGGTTTTGACTGGCTCGAACCAGACCAGAGCAGCTCAAACCGATTTTGACCAGCTCAAACCACACCTGACCGGCTAAAACCGGGCCACAAACCGGTTTTGACTGGCTCGAACCAGACCAGAGCAGCTCAAACCGATTTTGACCAGCTCAAACCACACCTGACCGGCTCAAACCTTTTTTTACCGGATGAAACAGATTTTGACCGGATGAGACAGGATCAAACCGCACCAGACGGTTCCAGACCAGCTAAAACCGGATTGAACCAGACCAGACCAGCCCAGACCGACTAAAACCGGGCCAAACCGGCTCAGACCTATTTTGACCGGCTCAAACCAGTCCAGACCGGCTCAAACCGGAGAAAACCGGACCAGACCGTCCCAGACCGACTAAAACCGTGCCAAACCGGCTCAAACAGATTTTGACGGACTCAAACCAGACCAGACCTGCTCAAACCAGACCAGACTGTCTCAAACCGGTTTTGACCGGTTAAACCAGAAGAGACTGGTTCAAACCGGTTTTGACCGGATGAGACAGGATAAAACTGGACCAGATTGGCTCAAACCGGATGAAACTGCACCAGACCGTCACAGAACAGCTGAAGCCGGAGCAAATTGGACCACACTAGGCCAGACCGGCTAAAACCGGGCCACAAACCGGTTTTGACCGGCTCAAACAAGACCAGAACGGCTGAAACCGGTTTGGACCGCCTGAGACGGTTTTGTCCGGCTCAAACCAGACCAGACCAGCTCAAACTAGACCAGACCGGCTCAAATCGGTTTTGACCGGCTCAAACCAGACCAGACCGGTTCAATCCGGTTTTGACCGGCTTCAACCGCTTTTGAACGGCTCGAACCGGTATTGACCGGCTCTAACCACACCAGACCGGCTCCAACCGGTTTTGACCGGTTGAAACCGATATTGACCGGATGAGACTGGATCAAACCGGATCAGACGAGCCCAGACCGGCTAAAACCGGATCAAACCGGACCAGACCTTATCAAACCAGATCATACCGGACCAGACTAGCACAAACCGGCTCTAACTGGCTCAAACCGAACCAGACCGGCCTAGACAGGCTAAAACTGGGCGAAACCGGCTCAATCAGGTTTTGACCGGCTCAAACCAGACCAGACCGGCTCAAACCAGGCCAGACCGGTTCAAACCGGTTTTGACTGGATCAGTCCCGGTATTGACCGGCTCAAACCGGTTTTTTACCTGCTCCAACCACTCCGGACTGGCTAAAAACCGGTTTTCACCAGCTCGTACCAGATTTGACCTGTTTAGACCGGATCAAACCGGACCAGACTGGCTCAGACAGGCTCGAATCTGTTTTGACTGGCTTCAAACACACCAAACCGGCTCAAACCGGTTTTGACTGGCTCGAACCAGTTTTGACCGGCTCAAACAAGACCAGACCGGCTGAAACAGTTTTTCACCGGATGAGACCGTATCAAACCGAATCAGTCAGGCCCAGACCGGCTAAAATCGGATCAAACCAGACCAGACCGGCCCAGGCCGCCTAAAACTGGGCCACAAAACGGTTTTTGATGGGTTCAAACCAGACCAGACCAGCTCAAAACGGTTTTGACGGACCTGAGCCGGTTTTGACCAGCTCAAACCAGACCAGACTGGCTCAAACCAGACCAGACCGGCTCAAAATGCTTTTGACTGGGTCAAACCGGTTTTGACCAGCTCAAACCAGACCAGACCGGTTCAAACAGGTTTTGACTGGCTCAATCCACTTTTCACCAGCTCAAACCGGTTTGACCTGATTAGACAGACTCAAACCAGACCAGACCAGCTCAAACTAGACCAGACTGACTCAAACCAGAGCAGACCGTCTCAAACCGGTTTTGACCGGCTCAAACCAGACCAGATTGGCTCAAATCGGTTTTGACCAGATGATACAGTATAAAACCAGAGCAGACCGGATCAAACTGGTTTTTACCGGCTCAAACCAGACCAGACCGGTTCAATCCAGTTTTGACTGGATGAAACCGGTTTTGAAGGTCTCTAACCGGTTTTGACCGGCTCAAACCAGTTTTGACCTGCTCAAACCACGGCAGACCGGCTGAAACCGGTTTTGACCGGCTAAAAGCGGTTTTGATCGGATGAGACCGGATCAAACCGAAACAGACAGGCCCAGACCGGCTAAATTCGGATCAAACCAGACCAGACCGGCCCAGACCATCTAAAACTGGGCCACAAACCGGTTGTGACCGGTTCAAAACAGACCAGACCGGATCAAACCGGTTTTGACCGACCTGAGCCGCTTTTGACCGGCTCAAACCAGACCAGACCGGCTCAAACCAGACCAGACCAGCTCAAACCGGTTTTGACCGGCTCAAACCGGTTTTGACCAGCTCAAACCAGACCAGACCGGTTCAGTACGGTTTTCACTGGCTCAAACAGGTTTTGAACGGCTTGAACCGGTTTTGACCGGCTCAAACCGATTTTGACTGGCTCCAACCACACCTGACCGGCTCACACCGGTTTTGACCGGCTGACACCGATTTTGACCAGATGAGACCGTATCAAACCGGACCAGACGGGTTCAGACCACCTAAAACCGTATCAAACCGGACCAGATCGTTCCCGAATTCCTAAAACCGGGCAAAACCAGCTCAAACCTTTTTTGACCAGCTCAAACCAGACCAATCAGGCTCAAACCGCTTTTGACCAGCCAGAGCCGTTTTTGATCGGCTCAAACCAGACCAGACCAGCTCCAACTGGAGGAGACCGGCTCAAAGCGGTTTAGACCGGATGACACAGGATCAAACCAGACCAGACCGGCACACACGGGATCAAACTGGAGCAGAAAGGCGCAGAAAGGCTAAAACGGGGCCAGACCGGCTCAAACCGGTTTTGACAGGCTCAAACCAGACCAGACCGGTTCAAACCGGTTTTGACTGGCTCAATCCGATTTTGACCGGCTGACACCGGTTTTGACTGGCTCAAACCACTCCAGACCGGCTAAAAACGGTTTTCACTGGCTCAAACCACCTTTGACCTGATTAGACCAGATCAAACCAGACCAGACCGGCTCAGACAGGCTCAAATTCGTTTTCACTGGCTTCAACCAGATCAAACCGGCTCAAACCGGTTTTGACCAGCTTGAAACAGTTTTGACCGGCTCAAATCAAACCAGACCGGCTCAAACCAGACCAGAACGGTTCAAACCGGTTTTGACCTGCTCAAACCACACCAGACCGGCTGAAACCGGTTTTGAACGGCTAAAACCGGTTTTGAGCAGATGAGACCGGATCAAACCGAATCAGACCCACCCAGACCGGCTAAAATCGGATCAAACAGGAACAGACCAGCACAGACTGCCGAAAACTGGGCCACAAACCGGTTTTGACGGGTTCAAACAAAACCAGACTGGCTAAAACCAGTTTTGACCGACCTGAGCCGGTTTTGACCGGCTCAAATCAGACCAGACCGGCTCAAACCTGGCCTGAGCTGGTTTAGACCGGCTCAAACCGGACCAGACCAGCTCAAACCGGTTTTGAGCGGATGACAACGGATCAAACCGGACCAGATCGGCTTAAACCGGATCAACCCGGACTAGACCGGCTCAAACCGGTTTTGACTGGCTCAAACTGGACTCAAATCAGACCAGACCGACTCAAACCAGACCATACCGGCTCAACCAGATCAAACCGGGCCAGACCAGACTAACCGGATCAAACCGGACCAGACCGACTCAAACCAGTTTTGACCGGCTCAAACGAGACCACACCAGCTCAACCGGATGAAACCGGACCAGACCGGATTAATCCGGAACAAATCGGACCAGACCGGCTCAAACCGGTTTCGACCGGCTCAAACCGGCGAGATCGCATCAAACTGAACGAGGGCACACTCAGGGGAGCCTCACTCAGGCGAGTTAACACTCAGGGGAGTGCACACTCAGGGATGTCTTCACCCAGGCGAGTTCACACTCAGGGGAGTGCGCACTCAGGGGAGCATTCCCTCAGGGGAGTGCACACTCAGGGGAGTGTACACTCAGGGAAGTGCTCATTCAGTGGAGTGCACATGCAGGGGAGTCCTCACTCAGGCGAGCTCACACTCAGGGGAGTACACAATCAGGGGTGTCCTCACCCAGGGGAGTGCACACTCAGGGCAGTTCACACTCAGGGAAGTGCTCACTCAGGGTAGCGCACACTCAAGGGAGTGCAATCTCAGGGGAGCGCACACTCAGGAGAGGGCACACTCAGGGTAGTCCTGACTCAGGAGAGTGCGAACTCAGAGGAGTGCACACACAGGGTAGACCTCAGTCAGGATAGTGCAAACTCAGGGGAGTTCACACTCAGGGGAGTGCTCACTCAGGGGAGTGCACACTCACGGGACACCTCACTCAGGCGAGTGCACATTCAGGAGAGTCCTCACTCAGGGGAGCGATCACTCAGGGTAGTGCTCACTCAGGGGAGCACACACTCAAGGGGATGAGACACGATAAAACCAGACCAGACCGGCTCAAACCGGAGGAATCCGCACCACACCGGACCAGAACAGGTGAAGCCAGAGCAAACCGGACCAGACCAAACCAGACCGGCAAAAACCGGGCCACAAAACGGGTTTGAAATGCTCAAACCAGATCAGACCGGCTCAAACCAGTTTTGATTGGCTCAAACAAGACCAGATGGTCTCAAACAGGACCACACCGGCTCAAACCGGTTTTGACCGGATGACACCGGATCAAACCATACCAGACCGGCTCACACCGGATCAAACCGCACCAGACAGGCCCAGACCGGCTGAAAACGGATGAAACCGGACCAGACCGGACCAAACTGGCTAAAACCGGGCCAGACCAGCTCAAACCGGTTTTGACCGGCTCAAACCAGACCAGACCAGCTCAAACCAGTTTTGACCGGCTCAAAGCGGTTTTGACCGGATCATACCGGACTCGACTGGCCCAGACCAGCTGAAACCAGATGAAACCGGAACAGACTGGACACGACCGGCTGAAACCGGGCCATAAAATGGTTTTGACCGGCTCAAACCAGACCAGACGCGCTCAAACCAGGCCAGTCCGGCTCAAACCGGTTTTGACCGGCTCAAAGCGGTTTTGACGACCCCAAACCACTCCAGACCGGCTAAAACCGGTTTTCACCAGCTCAAAATGGTTGTGACCTGATTAGACCGGATCAAACGGGACGAGACCAGCTCAGACAGGCTCGAATCGGTTTTGACTGGCTTCAACCAGACCATACCGGCTCAAACCGGTTTTGACTGTCTCAAACCAGTTTTGACTGGCTCAAACAGACCAGACCGGCTCAAACTGGACCAGACTGGCTCAATCTGGTTTTGACCGGCTCAAACCGGTTTTGACATGCTCAAACCACACCAGCCCGGCTGAAACAGGCTGAAACTGGTTTTGACCGGATGAGATAGGATCAAACCGAATCAGACCAGCCCAGAGCGGCTAAAATCGGATAAAACCAGACCAGACCGGTCCAGACCGCCTAAAACTGGGCCACAAACCGGTTTTGACCGGCTCAAACCAGACCACACCGGCTCAAAACGGTTTTGAATGGCTTGAGCCGGTTTTGACCGCCTCAAACCAGACCAGACCGGCTCAAACCGGACCAGACCAGCTAAAACCGGTTTTGACCGGATGACACCGTTTCAAACCGGATCAAACCAGATCAGACCGGTTCAATCCGGTTTTGTCTGGCTCAAACCGGTTTGGAACGGCTTGAGCCGGTTTTGACGGGCTCAAACCGGTTTTGACCGGCTGAAACCGATTGTGTCCGGATGAGACCGGATCAAACCGGACCAGACCTGCTGAAACCAGACCAGACCGGATCAAACCGGACTAGACCGGCTCAAAATGGTTTTGACCAGATGACAGCAGATCAATACGGACCAGACCGGTTCACACCAGATCAAACCGGACCAGACAGGCCCGGACCGGCTAAAATCGGGCCAGACCGGCTCAAACCGGTTTTGAACAGCTCAAACCAGACCAGACCGGTTGAAACCGGTTTTCACTGGGTCAATCCGGTTTTGACCGCCTGACACCGGTTTTGACCGGATCAAACCACTCCAGACTGGCAAAAACCGGTTTTCATTGGCTCAAACCGGGTTTGACCTGAGTAGACTGGATCAAACTGGACGAGACCAGCTCAGACAGTCTCGAATCGGTTTTGACTGACTTCAAGCAGACCAAACCGGCTCGAACTGGTTTTGACTGGCTCAAACCAGACCAGACTGACTCAAACCAGTCCAGATCAGCTGAAAACGGTTTTGACCAGCTCAAACCGGTTTTCATCTTCTCAAACCACACCAGACCGGCTGAAACCGGTTTTTCAAGGCTCAAACCGGTTTTGACTGGCTCAAACCAGACCAGACCGGTTCAATCCGGTTTCGACTGGCTCAAACCAGACCAGACCGGCTCAAAAGGCATCAATCCGGAACAGAACGGCTAGACCCGCTAAATCCGGTTTTGTCCGGCTCAAACCGGACTCAAACCGATATTGACCGGCTCAAACCAGATCAAACCGGAGCAGACTGGCCCAAACCGGATCAAAACGGACCAGACCGGCTCAACCGGATCACAGCGGACCATACCCGCTTAAACCGGATCAAACTGGAACAGACCGCCTCAAACCGGCGTTGACCATCTCAGACCCGACCAGTCCAGCTTAAACCGGACCAGACTGGCTCAAAACGGGTTTCACCGGCTTACTCAGGGGAGTGTACACGAAGGGGAGTGCTCATTTAGGGGAGTGCACACTCAGGGGTGTCCTCACTCAAGGGAGTGCACACACAGGGGAGTGCACACTCAGGGGAGTGCTCACACAGCGGAGTGGCCACTGAGGTGAGCGCTCACACATGGAAGAGCACGCTCAGGGGAGCCCTCACTCAGGCAAGTCCACACTCAGGGAAGTGCACACTCACAGTAGTCCTCACTCAGGCGAGTGCACTCTCAGGTGAGAGCACACTCAGGGGAGCGCTCACTCAGGGGAGTGCACACTCAAAGGAGCACACACTCAGAGGAGTGCACACTCAGTGGATTCCTCACTCAGGAGAGTACGAACTAAGAGGAGTGCACACTCAGGGGAGTGCTCACTCAGGGGAGTGCACACTCAGGGGAGTCCTCCCTCAGGAGAGTGCACACTCAGGGGAGTGCACACTCAGGGGAGTGCTCACTCAGGGGAGTGCACACACTGGGGAGTGCACACTCAGGGGAGTGCTCACTCAGGGGAGTGCTCATTCAGGGGAGTGCACACTCAGGGGAGTCATCACTCAGACGAGTACCCCCTCAGGAGAGCGCTCACTCTGCGGAGTCCTCACACAGGCGAGTTCACACTCAGGGGAGTGCACACTCAGGGGTGTCCTCACCCAGGCGAGTGCACACTCAGGTTTGTGCGCAGTCAGGGGAGCGCTCACTGAGGGGAGTTCACACTCAGGGTAGCGCAATATAAGGGAGCACAAACTCAGGGGAGTGTAAACTTAGGGGAGTGCTCAATCAGTGGAGTGCACACTCAGGGGAGTCCAAACTCAGTCGAGTTCACAATCAGGGGAGTGCACACTCAGGGGAGTCCTCACCCAGGCGAGTGCACACTCAGGGGAGTTCGCACTCAGGGGAGCGCTCACTCAGGGCAGCGAACACACTGGGGAGAGCAAACAGAGGGGAGCGCACACTTATGGGAGTGTACACACAGGGGAGTGCTCACTCAGGAGAGCGCACACTCAGCGGAGTGCACGCTCAGTTGAGCATACACCCACGGGAGTGCACACTCAGGGGAGTCCTCACTCAAAAGAGTGCGAACTCAGGGGAGTGAAATCTCAGGGTAGCACACACTCAGGGGAGTGCACACTCAGGGGAGTCCTCACTCAGGAGAGTGCGAACTCAGAGGAGTGCACACTCAGGGGAGTGCTCATTCAGGGGAGTACACATTCAGGGGAGTGCTCACTCAGACGGGTGCACACTCAGGGGAATGCACACTCAGGAAAGCGCTCACAAAGCGGAGTGCCCACTCAAGTGAGCACTCACTCAGGGGAGTGCACACTCAGTGGATCAAAACGGACCAGAGCGGCTCAAACCGGTTTTGACCGGCTCAAACCGAACCAGACCGGCCCAACCGGATCAAACCGGACCAGAACGGATCACACTGGCACAAACCGGACCAGACCTGCTTAGACAGGGTTTGACTGGCTCAAACTGAAGCAGAGAGGCTCAAACAGGATGAAAACGGACCAGACCGGCTGTTAGACCATCTGAAACATGTTTTGACCGGCTCAAACCGGACTCAAACCGGAACAGAACGGATCAAACCATTGTTGACCGGCTCAAACCTGACTCAAACTGGACCAGACCGGCTCAAAGCGGTGTTGACCGGTTCAAACCGGAGTCAATCCGGACCAGATCGACTCATACCGGCTTTGAACGGCTCAAACCAGACCATACCAGCTCAAACGAATCAAACTGGACCAGACCGGGTTAAACCGGATCAAACCGGACCAGACCAGCTCAAACCGGTTTTGACCGGCTCAAATCGGACGACAGCAACACAAACCGAAATTGACCAGCTCAAACCAGACTCAAACAGGACCACACCGGCTCAAACCGGTTTTGAACTGCTCAAACCCGACCAGACCGTCTGAAACCGGACCAGACAGGCTCAAACCGGTTTTGACCAGCTCAAACCCTATCAGACCAGCTGAAATGGGACGAGACGGACTCAAACCGGTTTTGACTGGCTCAAATCGGACCAGAACGGCACAAACCTGTTTTGACCGTATTAGACTGGCTCAAACCGGTTTTTAGCGGCTCAAGTCGCACCACACCAGCTCAAACCGGTTTTGACCAGCTCCAAATGGACTCAAACCATTTTTGACCGTCACAAAACGGACCAGACCGCCTCAAACCTGTTTTGACCGGCTCAAACCGGACGCAAAACGTACCAGTCCGGCTCAAACTGGACTCAAAGCGGAATAGACCGGCTCTAACCGGTTATGACCGGCTCAAACCGCACTCAAACGAGACCAGACTGGCTCAGACCGGTTTGGACCGGCTCAAATCGGACCAGAGCAGCTGAAACAGGACGAGTCCGCCTCAAACCGGTTTTGACCGACTCAAACCCGTCCAGACCGGCTAAAACTGGACCCGACCGGCTCAAACAGGCACAAACCGGAGCAGAACGGCTCAAACCGGTTTTGACCGGCTCAAACCAGACCAGACCAGCTTGAACCTGCTCAACCGAACCAGACCGGCACAGAAAGGCTAAAACCGGGCCAAACCGGCTCAATCAGGTTTTGACCGTCTCCAACAAGACCAGAATGACTCAAACAAGACCACACCAGCTCAAACCGGTTTTGACCGGATGAGACCGGATTAAACCGGACCAGACCGGCTCAAACAGCATCAAACCGGAAAAGACCGGCCCAGACCGGCTAAAACCAGGCCAAATCGGCTCTAACCGGTTTTGACCGGCTCAAACCAGACCAGACCGGCTCAAACCGGTTTTGAGCGGCTCAAACCAGACCAGACCGGCTCAAACAGAATTTGACCGGATAAGACAGGATAAAACGGGAGCAGACCGGCTCAAACTGGATGAAACCGCACCAGACCGGCCCAGAACACCTGAAGACGGAGAAACCGCACCAGACCGACCCAGACCGGTTAAAACCGAGCCACAAACCGGTTTTGACTGGCTCAAACAAGATCAGACCGGCTCAGACCGGTTTTGACCAGCTCAAACCAGACCAGACAGTCTCAAACCAGACAAGACCGGGTCAAACCGGTTTTGACCGGATGACACCGGATCAAACCAGACCAGACCGGCTCACACCGGATCAAACCGGACCACAAAGGCCCTGACCGGCTGAAACCGGATCAAACCGGACCAGACCGGCCCAGAGCAGCTAAAACGAAGCCACAAACCGGTTTTGACTGGCTCAAAGAAGATCAGACCGGTGCAAACAGGTTTTGACTGGCTCAAACCAGTCCAGACCGCCTCAAAACGGACCAGAACGGCTCAAACCGGTTTTGACCGGATGAAACCGGATCAACCCGAATTAGACCGGCGCAGACCGGCTAAAATAGGTACAAACTGGACGAGACCAGCACAGACTGCCGAAAACTGGGCCACAAACCGGTTTTGACGGGTTCAAATAAAACCAGACTGGCTATAACCAGTTTTGACTGACCTGAGCCGGTTTTGACCGGCTCAAATCAGACCAGACCGGCTCAAACCAGACCAGACCGTCTCAAACCAGTTTTGTCCGGCTCAAAGCGGTTTTGACCGCATCAAACAGACTCGACAAGCCCAGACAAGCTGAATCCGGTCAAAGCGGACCAGACCGGACCAGACCGGCTAAAACCGGCCACCAACCGGTTTGGACCAGCTCAAACAAGACAAGACAGGCTCAAACCGGTTTTGACCGACCAGAGCAGGTTTTGACCGGCTCAAACCAGACCAGACCGGCTGAAACCGGACCAGACCAGCTGAAACCGGTTTTGACCGGATGACACCGGATCAAATCAGACCAGACCGGCCCAGACCAGCTAAAATTGGGCCAGAAAGACTCAAACCGGTTTTCACCAGCTCAAACCAGACCAGACCGGTTCAAACCGGAGCAGACCGGCTCAACCGGATCACACCGGACCATACCCGCTTAAACCGGATCAAACTGGAACAGACCGCCTCAAACCGGCATTGACCAGCTCAGACCCGACCAGTCCGGCTTAAACCGGAGGAGACTGGCTGAACACGGGATTCACTGGCTTAATCAGGGGAGTGTACACGAAGGGGAGTGCTCATTTAGGGGAGTGCACACTCAGGGGTGTCCTCACTCAAGGGAGTGCACACACAGGGGAGTGCACACTCAGGGGAGTGCTCACACAGGGGAGTGTCCACTGAGGTGAGCGCTCACACATGGAAGAGCACACTCAGGGGAGCCCTCACTCATGCGAGTCCACACTGAGGGGACTGCACACTCAGAGTAGTCCACACTCAGGCGAGTGCACTCAGGTGAGAGCACACTCAGGGGAGGGCTCACTCAGGGGAGTGCACACTAAAAGGAGCGCACACTCAGGGGAGTGCACACTCACTGGAGTCCTCACTCAGGAGTGTGCAAACTAAGAGGAGTGCACACTCAGGGGAGTGCTCACTCAGGGGAGTGCACACTCAGGGGAGTCCTCCCTCAGGAGAGTGCACACTCAGGGGAGTGCACACTCAGGGGAGTGCACACACTGGGGAGTGCACACTCAGGTGAGCACACAAACAGGGGAATGTTCATTCAGGGGAGTGCACACTCAGGGGAGTCCTCACTCAGGCGAGCGCACATTCAGGGGAGTGCCGACTCAGAGTAGCCCTTACTCTGGTGAGCGCACACTCAGGGGAGTGCACACTCAGGGGAGCGCTCACTCAGGGCAGTGCTCATTCAGGGGAGTGCACACTCAGGGGAGTCATCACTCAGACGAGTACCCCCTCAGGAGAGCGCTCAGTCTGGTGAGTCCTCACTCAGGCGATTTCACATTCAGGGGAGTGCCCACTTAGAGTAGTCCTTACTCAGTTGAGCATACACTCAGGGGAGTGCACACTCAGGGGAGTCCTCACTCAAAAGAGTGCGAACTCAGGGGAGTGAAATATCAGGGTAGCACACACACAGGGGAGTGCACACTCAGGGGAGTCCTCACTCAGGAAGTGCGAACTCAGAGGAGTGCACACTCAGGGGAGTGCTCATTCAGGGGAGTACACATTCAGGAGAGTGCTCACTCAGACGAGTGCACATTCAGGGGAATGCACACTCAGGGAGGCGCTCACAAAGCGGAGTGCCCACTCAAGTGAGCGCTCACTCAGGGCAGTGCACACTCAGGGGATCAAAACGGACCAGAGCGGCTCAAACCAGTTTTGACCGGCTCAAACCGGACCAGACCGGCCCAACCGGATCAAACCGGTCCAGACCGGCTCACACCGGCACAAACCGGACCAGACCGGCTTAGACAGGGTTTGACTGGCTCAAACTGAAGCAGAGAGGCTCAAACAGGATGAAAACGGACCAGACCGGCTGTTAGACCAGCTCAAACATGTTTTGACCGGCTCAAACCGGACAAGATCGCATCAAACCGGACTCAAACTGGAGCAGAACGGATCAAACCGGTGTTGACCGGCTCAAACCTGACTCAAACTGGACCAGACCGGCTCAAAGCGGTGTTGACCGGCTCAAACCGGACTCAATCCGGACCAGACCGACTCATAACGGCTTTGAACGGCTCAAACCAGACCATACCAGCTCAAACCAACCAAACTGGACCAGACCAGGTTAAACCGGATCAAACCAGACCAGACCAGCTCAAACCGGTTTTGACCGGCTCAAATCGGACGAGAGCATCACAAACCGAAATTGACCAGCTCAAACCAGACTCAAACAGGACCACACCGGCTCAAACCGGTTTTGAACGGCTCAAACCTGACCAGACCGTCTGAAACCGGACCAGACAGGCTCAAACCGGTTTTCACCAGCTCAAACCCTACCAGACCGGCTAAAATGGAACGAGACGGCCTCAAACCGCTTTTGACTGGCTCAAATCGGACCAGAACGGCACAAACCTGTTTTCCCCGTATTAGACTGGCTCAAACCGGTTTTTAGTGGCTCAAGTCGCACCACACCAGCTCAAACCGGTTTTGACCAGCTCCAAATGGACTCAAACCATTTTTGACCGTCACAGACCAGACCAGACCGCCTCAAACCTGTTTTGACCGGCTCAAACCGGAGGCAAAACGTACCAGTCCGGCTCAAACTGGACTCAAAGTGGACTAGACCGGCTCTAACTGGTTATGACCGGCTCAAACCGCACTCAAACCGGACCAGACCGTCTCAAACTGGTGTTTTCCGGCTCAAACCGCACTCAAACCGGACCAGACCGGCTCAGACCGGTTTGGACCGGCTCAAATCGGACCAGAGCAGCTGCAACAGGAAGAGACCGCCTCAAACCGGTTTTGACCGTCTCAAACCTGTCCAGACCGGCTAAAACTGAACCAGGCCGGCTCAAACCGGCACAAACCGGACCAGAACGGCTCAAACTGGTTTGGACCGGCTCAAACCAGACCAGACCCGCTTGAACCTGCTCGACCGAACCAGACCGGCACAGAAAGGCTAAAAAAGGGCCAAACCGGCTCAATCAGGTTTTGACCATCTCAAACAAGAACAGACTGACTCAAGACCACACCAGCTCAAACCGGTTTTGACCAGATGAGACCGGATTAAACCGGACCAGACCGGCTCAAACCGCATCAAACCGGAAAAGACCGGCCCAGACCGGCTAAAACCAGGCCATATAGGCTCAAACCGGTTTTGACCGGCTCAAACCAGACCAGACTGGCTCAAACCGGTCTTGACCGGCTCAAACCAGACCAGACCGGCTCAAACAGAATTTGACCGGATGAGACAGGATAAAACTGGAGCAGACCGGCTCAAACGGGATGAATCCGCACCAGACCGGCCCAGAAGAGCTGAAGCCGGAGAAACCGCACCAGACCGACCCAGACCAGTTAAAACCGAGCCACAAACCAGTTTTGACCGGCTCAAACCAGACCAGACCGTCTCAAACCAGACCAGACCGGCTCAAACCGGTCTTGACCGGCTAAAACCAGACCAGACCGGCTCAAACAGAATTTGACCGGATGAGACAGGATAAAACTGGAGCAGACCGGCTCAAACGGGATGAATCCGCACCAGACCGGCCCAGAAGAGCTGAAGCCGGAGAAACCGCACCAGACCGACCCAGACCGGTTAAAACCAATCCACAAACCAGTTTTGACCGGCTCAAACCAGACCAGACCGTCTCAAACCAGACCAGACCGGGTCAAAGTGGTTTTGACCGGATGACACCGGATCAAACCGGACCAGACCGGCTCACACCGGATCAAACCGTACCAGACAGGCCCTGACCGGCTGAAACCGGATCAAACCGGACCAGACCAGCCCAGACCGGCTAAAACCGAGCCACAAACCGGTTTTGACTGGCTCAAAGATCAGACCGGCTCAAACCGGTTTTGACTGGCTCAAACCAGACCAGACCGTCTCAAACCGGACCAGAGCGGATCAAACCGGTTTTGACCGGATGAAACCGGATCAAACCGGACCAAACCGGCTCACACCGGATCAAACCAGACCAGACAGGCCCTGACCGGCTGAAACCGGATCAAACTGGACCAGACCGGCCCAGACTGGTTAAAACAGGGTCAGACAGGCTCAAACCGGTTTTCACCGGCTCAAACCAGACCACACCGGTTCAAACCAGTTTTGACTGGCTCAATCCAGTTTTGACCGGCTCAAACCGGTTTTGACCGGCTGAAACCACTCCAGACCGGCTAAAACCGGTTTTAACCAGCTCAAACAGGTTTTGACCTGATTAGACTGGATCAAACCGGACCAGACCGTCTCAGACAGGCTCGAATCGATTTTTGCTGGCTTCAACCAGACCAAACCGGCTGAAACCGGTTTTGACCAGCTCAAACCAGACCTGACCGGCTCAAACCGGTTTTGATCGGCTCAAACCGGTTTTGACCTCCTCAAACCACACCAGACTGGCTGAAACCAGTTTTGACCGGATGAGACCGGATCAAAACGGATCAGACCGGCCCAGACTGGCTAAAATCAGATCAAACTGTACCAGATCGGCCCAGATTACCTAAAACTGGCCCAGAAACCGGTTTTTACCAGTTCAAACCAGGCCAGATCGGATCAAAACTGTTCTGACCGACAAGAGCTGGTTTGGACAGGCTCAAACCAGACCAGACTGGCTGAAACCAGACCAGACTGGCTCAAACCGGTTTTGACCGGCTAAAACCGGTTTTGACCGGATGAGACCGGATCAAACCGAATTAGACCGGCTCAGACTGGCTAAAATCGGAACAAACCGGACAAGACCAGCCCAGACTGCCTAAAACTGGGCCACAAACCGGTTTTGACGGGTTCAAACAAAACCAGACTGGCTAAAACCTGTTTTGACCGACCTGAGCCGGTTTTGACCGGCTCAAATCAGACCAGAATGGCTCAAACCAGAACAGACCGTCTCAAACCGGTTTTGTCCGGCTCAGAGCGGTTTTGACCGCATCAAACCAGACTCGACCGGCCCAGACAAGCTGAAACCGGTCAAAGCGGACCAGACCGGACCAGACCGGCTAAAACCGGCCATCAACCGGTTTTGACCAGCTCAAACCAGACAAGACAGGCTCCAACCTGTTTTGACCGACCAGAGCCGGTTTTGACCGGCTCAAACCAGACCAGACCGGCTGAAACCGGACCAGACCAGCTGAAACCGGTTTTGACCGGATGACACCGGATCAAATCAGACCAGACCGGCCCAAACCAGCTAAAACTGGGCCAGAAAGACTCAATCCGGTTTTCACCAGCTCAAACCAGACCAGACCGTTTGAAACCGGTTTTGACTGGCTCTATCCGGTTTAGACCGGCTCAAACCGGTTTTGACCAGCTCAAAGCGGTTTTGACGGGATCAAACCGGACTCGACCAACCCAGACCAGCTGAAACCAGATCAAATGGGAGCAGTCCGTCCCAGACCGGCTATAACTGGGCCACAAACCGGTTTTGACCAGCTTAAACCAGACCAGACCGGATCAAACCGGAGCAGACCGGCTCAAACCAGATTTGACCAGATGAGATCGGATCAAACCGGACCAGACTGGCTCAAACCGGCTCAAACTGGACCACACGGACTAAAATCGGATCAAACCAGACGAGACCGGCTCAAAAGGTATCCATCCGGACCAGACCGGCTAAACCCGCTAAATCCGGTTTTGTCCGGCTCAAACCGGACTCAAACCGATATTGACCAGCTCAAACCAGATCAAACCGGAGCAGACTGGCTCAAACCGGATCAAACCTGACCAGACCGGCTCAACCGGATCGCACCGGACCATACCCGCTTAAACCGGATCAAACTGGAACAGACCGCCTCAAACTGGCGTTGACCAGCTCAGACCTGACCAGTCCATCTTAAACCGGACCAGACTGGATCAAAACGGGTTTCACTGGCTTACTCACGGGAGTGTACACGAAGGGGAGTGCTCATTTAGGGGACTGCACACTCAGGGGTGTCCTCACTCAAGGGAGTGCACACACAGGGGAGTGCACACTCAGGGGAGCGCTCACACAGGGGAGTGGCCACTGAGGTGAGCGCTCACACATGGAAGAGCACACTCAGGGGAACCCTCACTCAGGCGAGTCCACACTCAGGGGAGTGCACACTCAGAGTAGTCCTCACTCAGGCGAGTGCACTCTCAGGTGAGAGCACACTCAGGGGAGCGCTCACCCAGGGGAGTGCACACCCAAAGGAGCGCACACTCAGGGGAGTGCACACTCAGTGGAGTCCTCACTCAGGAGAGTGCGAACAAAGAGGAGTGCACACTCAGGGGAGTGCTCACTCAGGGGAGTGCACACTCAGGGGATTCCCCCCTCAGGAGAGTGCACACTCAGGGGAGTGCTCACTCAGCGGAGTGCACACACTGGGGAGTGCACACTCAGGTGAGCACACAAACGGGAATGTTCATTCAGGGGAGTGCACACTCAGGGGAGTCCTCACTCAGGCAAGCGCGCATTCAGGGGAGTGCCGACTCAGAGTAGTCCTTACTCTGGTGAGCGCACACTCAGGGGAGTGCACACTCAGGGGAGCGCTCACTCAGGGGAGTGCTCATTCAGGGGAGTGCACACTCAGGGGAGTCATCACTCAGACGAGTACCCCCTCAGGAGAGCGCTCAGTCTTGTGAGTCCTCACTCAGGCGAGTTCACACTCAGGGGAGTGCCCACTTAGAGTACTCCTTACTCAGGTGAGCGCACACTCAGGGGAGTGCACCCTCAGCACAGCGCTCACTCAGGAGAGTGCACACTCAGGGGAGCGCACACTAAGGGGAGTGCACACACTGGGGGGTGCACACTCAGGGGAGTCCTCACTCAGAGGAGTGTGAACTAAGAGGAGTGCACACTCAGGGGAGTGCTCACTCAGGGGAGTGCACACACAGGGGTGTCCTCACCGAGGGGAGCGCTCACTCAGGGGAGTGCACAATCAGGTGAGCCCACACTCAGGAGAGTGCACACTCAGGGGAGTCCTCACTCAGGAGAGTGCGAACTCAGGGAAGTGCACTCCCTGGGAAGCGAACACTCAAGGGACTGCACATTCAGGGTAGTGCACACTCAAGGGAGTCCTCACTCAGGAGAGTGTGAACTCAGAGGATTGCACACTCAGGGGAGTGCTCATTCAGGGGAGTGCACACTCAGAGGAGTCATCACTCAGACGAGTACCCCCTCAGGAGAGCGCTCACTCTGCGGAGTCCTCACACAGGCGAGTTCACACTCAGGGGAGTGCACACTCAGGGGTGTCCTCACCCAGGCGAGTGCACACTCAGGTTAGTGCGCACTCAGGGGAGCGCTCACTCAGGGGAGTTCACACTCAGGGTAGCGCAATCTCAAGGGAGCACAAACTCAGGGGAGTGTAAACTTAGGGGAGTGCTCAATCAGTGGAGTGCACACTCAGGGGAGTCCAAACTCAGGCGAGTTCACAATCAGGGGAGTGCACACTCAGGGGAGTCCTCACCCAGGCGAGTGCACACTCAGGGAAGTTCGCACTCAGGGGAGCGCTCACTCAGAGCAGCGAACACACTGGGGAGAGCACACACAGGGGAGCGCACACTTATGGGAGTGTACACACAGGGGAGTGCTCACTCAGGAGAGCGGACACTCAGCGGAGTGCACGCTCAGTTGAGCATACACTAAGGGAGTGCACACTCAGGGGAGTCCACACTCAAAAGAGTGCGAACTCAGGGGAGTGAAATCTCAGGGTAGCACACACTCAGGGGAGTGCACACTCAGTGGAGTCCTCACTCAGGAGAGTGCGAACTCAGAGGAGTACACACTCAGGGGAGTGCTCATTCAGGGGAGTACGCATTCAGGGGAGTGCTCACTCAGACGAGTGCACACTCAGGGGAATGCACACTCAGGGAGGCGCTCACAAAGCGGAGTGCCCACTCAAGTGAGCGCTCACTCAGGGGAGTGCACACTCAGGGGATCAAAACGGACCAGAGCGGCTCAAACAGGTTTTGACCGGCTCAAACTGGACCAGACCGGCCCAACCGGATCAAACCGGACCAGAATGGCTCACACCGGCACAAACCGCACCAGACCGGCTTAGACAGGGTTTGACTGGCTCAAACTGAAGCAGAGAGGCGCAAACAGGATGAAATCGGACCAGACCGGCTGATAGACCAGCTCAAACATGTTTTGACCGGCTCAAACCGGACAAGATTGGCTCAAACCGGACTCAAACTGGAGCAGAACGGATCAAACCGGTGTTGACCGGCTCAAACCTGACTCAAACTGGACCAGACCGGCTCAAAGCGGTGTTGACCGGCTCAAACCGGACTCAATCCGGACCAGACCGACTCATACCGGCATTGAACGGCTCAAACCAGACCATACCAGGTCAAACGAATCAAACTGGACCAGACCGGGTTAAACTGGATCAAACCGGACCAGACCAGCTCAAACCGGTTTTGACCGGCTCAAATCGGACGAGAGCAACACAAACCGAAATTGACCTGCTCAAACCAGACTCAACCAGGACCACACCGGCTCAAACCGCTTTTGAACGGCTCAAACCCGACCAGACCGTCTGAAACCGCACCAGACAGGCTCAAACCGTTTTTGACCAGCTCAAACCCTACCAGACCGGCTGAATTGGGACGAGACGGCCTCAAACCGGTTTTGACTGGCTCAACTCGGACCAGAACGCCACAAACCTGTTTTCCCCGTATTAGACTGGCTCAAACCGGTTTTTAGTGGCTCAAGTCGCACCACACCAGCTCAAACCGGTTTTGACCAGCTCCAAATGGACTCAAACCATTTTTGACCGTCACAGACCGGACCAGACCACCTCAAACCTGTTTTGACCGGCTCAAACCGGACGCAAAACGTACCAGTCCGGCTCAAACTGGACTCAAAGCGGACTAGACCGGCTCTAACCGGGTATGACCGGCTCAAACCGCACTCAAACCGGACCAGACCGTCTGAAACTGGTGTTTTCCAGCTCAAACCGCACTCAAACCGGACCAGACCGGCTCAGACCGGTTTGGACCGGCTCAAATCGGACCAGAGCAGCTGCAACAGGAAGAGACCGCCTCAAACCGGTTTTGACCGACTCAAACCCGTCCAGACCGGCTAAAACTGGACCAGACCGGCTCAAACCGGTTTTGACCGGCTCAAACCAGACCAGACCGGCTCAAACAGAATTTGACCGGATGAGACAGGATAAAACCGGAGCAGACCGCCTCAAACCGGATGAAACCGAACCAGACCGGCCCAGAACAGCTGAAGCCGGAGAAACCGCAACAGACCGACCCAGACCAGTTAAAACCGAGCCACAAACCGGTTTTGACTGGCTCAAACAAGATCAGACCGGCTCAAACCGGTTTAAACCGGCTCAAACCAGACCAGACCATCTCAAACCAGATGAGACCGGGTCAAACCGGATTTGACCAGATGACACCGTATCAAACCGGACCAGACCGGCTCACACCGGATCAAACCGGACCAGACAGGCCCTGACCAGCTGAAACCGGAACAAACCGGACCAGACCGGCCCAGACCGGCTAAAACTGGGTCAGACAGGCTCAAACCGGTTTTCGCCGGCTCAAAACAGACCACACCGGTTCAAACCGGTTTTGTCTGGCTCAATCCAGTTTTGACCGGCTCAAACCGGTTTTGACTGGCTGAAACCACTCCAGACCGGCTAAAACCGGTTTTAACCGGCACTAACCGGTTTTGACCTGATTAGACCGGATCAAACCGGACCAGACCGTCTCAGACAGGCTCGAATCGATTTTGACTGGCTTCAACCAGACCAAACCGGCTGAAACCGGTTTTGACCGGCTCAAACCAGACCAGACCGGCTCAAACCGGTTTTGATCGGCTCAAACCGGTTTTGACCTCCTCAAACCACACCAGACTGGCTGAAACCAGTTTTGACCGGATGAGACCCGATCAGAACGGATCAGACCGGCCCAGACTGGCTAAAATCAGATCAAACTGTACCAGATCGGCCCAGACTGCCTAAAACTGGCCCAGAAACCGGTTTTTACCTGTTCAAACCAGGCCAGATCGGATCAAAACTCTTTTGACCGACAAGAGCTGGTTTGGACTGGTTCAAACCAGACCGGACTGGCTGAAACCAGACCAGACCGGCTCAAACCGGTTTTGACCAGCTAATACCGGTTTTGACGGGATGAGACCGGATCAACCCGAATTCGACCGGCTCTGACTGGCTAAAATCGGAACAAACCGGACCAGACCAGCCCAGACTGCCTAAAACTGGGCCACAAACCGGTTTTGTCGGGTTCAAACCAAACCAGACTCGCTAAAACCTGTTTTGACCGACCGGAGCCGGTTTTGACCGGCTCAAATCAGACCAGACCGGATCAAACCAGACCAGACCGTCTCAAACCGGTTTTGTCCGGCTCAAACGGTTTTGACCGCATCAAACCAGACTCGACCGGCCCAGACAAGCTGAAACCGGTCAAAGCGGACCAGACCGGACCAGACCGGCTAAAACCGGCCACCAACCGGTTTGGACCAGCTCAAACCAGAAAAGACAGGCTCAAACCGGTTTTGACCGACCAGAGCCAGTTTTGACCGGCTCAAACCAGACCAGACCGGCTGAAACCGGACCAGACCAGCTGAAACCGGTTTTGACCGGATGACACCGGATCAAATCAGACCAGACCGGCCCAGACCAGCTAAAACTGGGCCAGAAAGACTCAAACCGGTTTTCACCAGCTCAAACCAGACCAGACCGGTTCAAACCGGTTTTGACTGGCTCTATCCGGTTTAGACCGTCTCAAACCGGTTTTGACCAGCTCAAAGCGGTTTTGACGGGATCAAATCGGACTCGACCAACCCAGACCAGCTGAAACCAGATCAAATCGGAGCAGACCGTCCCAGACCGGCTAAAACTGGGCCACAAACCGGTTTTGACCAGCTTAAACCAGACCAGACCGGCTCAAACCGGAGCAGACCGGCTCAAACCAGATTTGACCGGATGAGATCGGATCAAGCCGGACCAGACTGGCTCAAACCGGCTCAAACTGGACCACACGGACTAAAATCGGATCAAACCAGATGAGACCGGCTCAAAAGGGATCAAGCCGGACCAGACCGGCTAGACCCGCTAAATCCGGTTTTGTCTGGCTCAAACCGGACTCAAACCGATATTGACTGGCTCAAACCAGATCAAACCGGAGCAGTCTGGCTCAAACCGGATCAAACCGGACCAGACCGGCTCAACCGGATCACACCGGACCATACCCGCTTAAACCGGATCAAACTGGAACAGACCGCCTCAAACCGGCGTTGACCAGCTCAGACCCGACCAGTCCGGCTTAAACCGGAGGAGACTGGCTGAACACGGGATTCACTGGCTTAATCAGGGGAGTGTACACGAAGGGGAGTGCTCATTTAGGGGAGTGCACACTCAGGGGTGTCCTCACTCAAGGGAGTGCACACACAGGGGAGTGCACACTCAGGGGAGTGCTCACACAGGGGAGTGGCCACTGAGGTGAGCGCTCACACATGGAAGAGCACACTCAGGGGAGCCCTCACTCATGCGAGTCCACACTGAGGGGAGTGCACACTCAGAGTAGTCCCCACTCAGGCGAGTGCACTCAGGTGAGAGCACACTCAGGGGAGGGCTCACTCAGGGGAGTGCACACTAAAAGGAGCGCACACTCAGGGGAGTGCACACTCACTGGAGTCCTCACTCAGGAGTGTGCAAACTAAGAGGAGTGCACACTCAGGGGAGTGCTCACTCAGGGGAGTGCACACTCAGGGGATTCCTCCCTCAGGAGAGTGCACACTCAGGGGAGTGCACACTCAGGGGAGTGCACACACTGGGGAGTGCACACTCAGGTGAGCACACAAACAGGGGAATGTTCATTCAGGGGAGTGCACACTCAGGGGAGTCCTCACTCAGGCGAGCGCACATTCAGGGGAGTGCCGACTCAGAGTAGCCCTTACTCTGGTGAGCGCACACTCAGGGGAGTGCACACTCAGGGGAGCGCTCACTCAGGGCAGTGCTCATTCAGGGGAGTGCACACTCAGGGGAGTCATCACTCAGACGAGTACCCCCTCAGGAGAGCGCTCAGTCTGGTGAGTCCTCACTCAGGCGATTTCACATTCAGGGGAGTGCCCACTTAGAGTAGTCCTTACTCAGTTGAGCATACACTCAGGGGAGTGCACACTCAGGGGAGTCCTCACTCAAAAGAGTGCGAACTCAGGGGAGTGAAATATCAGGGTAGCACACACACAGGGGAGTGCACACTCAGGGGAGTCCTCACTCAGGAAGTGCGAACTCAGAGGAGTGCACACTCAGGGGAGTGCTCATTCAGGGGAGTACACATTCAGGAGAGTGCTCACTCAGACGAGTGCACATTCAGGGGAATGCACACTCAGGGAGGCGCTCACAAAGCGGAGTGCCCACTCAAGTGAGCGCTCACTCAGGGCAGTGCACACTCAGGGGATCAAAACGGACCAGAGCGGCTCAAACCAGTTTTGACCGGCTCAAACCGGACCAGACCGGCCCAACCGGATCAAACCGGTCCAGACCGGCTCACACCGGCACAAACCGGACCAGACCGGCTTAGACAGGGTTTGACTGGCTCAAACTGAAGCAGAGAGGCTCAAACAGGATGAAAACGGACCAGACCGGCTGTTAGACCAGCTCAAACATGTTTTGACCGGCTCAAACCGGACAAGATCGCATCAAACCGGACTCAAACTGGAGCAGAATGGATCAAACCGGTGTTGACCGGCTCAAACCTGACTCAAACTGGACCAGACCGGCTCAAAGCGGTGTTGACCGGCTCAAACCGGACTCAATCCGGACCAGACCGACTCATAACGGCTTTGAACGGCTCAAACCAGACCATACCAGCTCAAACCAACCAAACTGGACCAGACCAGGTTAAACCGGATCAAACCAGACCAGACCAGCTCAAACCGGTTTTGACCGGCTCAAATCGGACGAGAGCATCACAAACCGAAATTGACCAGCTCAAACCAGACTCAAACAGGACCACACTGGCTCAAACCGGTTTTGAACGGCTCAAACCTGACCAGACCGTCTGAAACCGGACCAGACAGGCTCAAACCGGTTTTCACCAGCTCAAACCCTACCAGACCGGCTAAAATGGAACGAGACGGCCTCAAACCGCTTTTGACTGGCTCAAATCGGACCAGAACGGCACAAACCTGTTTTCCCCGTATTAGACTGGCTCAAACCGGTTTTTAGTGGCTCAAGTCGCACCACACCAGCTCAAACCGGTTTTGACCAGCTCCAAATGGACTCAAACCATTTTTGACCGTCACAGACCAGACCAGACCGCCTCAAACCTGTTTTGACCGGCTCAAACCGGAGGCAAAACGTACCAGTCCGGCTCAAACTGGACTCAAAGTGGACTAGACCGGCTCTAACTGGTTATGACCGGCTCAAACCGCACTCAAACCGGACCAGACCGTCTCAAACTGGTGTTTTCCGGCTCAAACCGCACTCAAACCGGACCAGACCGGCTCAGACCGGTTTGGACCGGCTCAAATCGGACCAGAGCAGCTGCAACAGGAAGAGACCGCCTCAAACCGGTTTTGACCGTCTCAAACCTGTCCAGACCGGCTAAAACTGAACCAGGCCGGCTCAAACCGGCACAAACCGGACCAGAACGGCTCAAACTGGTTTGGACCGGCTCAAACCAGACCAGACCCGCTTGAACCTGCTCGACCGAACCAGACCGGCACAGAAAGGCTAAAAAAGGGCCAAACCGGCTCAATCAGGTTTTGACCATCTCAAACAAGAACAGACTGACTCAAGACCACACCAGCTCAAACCGGTTTTGACCGGATGAGACCGGATTAAACCGGACCAGACCGGCTCAAACCGCATCAAACCGGAAAAGACCGGCCCAGACCGGCTAAAACCAGGCCATATAGGCTCAAACCGGTTTTGACCGGCTCAAACCAGACCAGACCGGCTCAAACCGGTCTTGACCGGCTCAAACCAGACCAGACCGGCTCAAACAGAATTTGACCGGATGAGACAGGATAAAACTGGAGCAGACCGGCTCAAACGGGATGAATCCGCACCAGACCGGCCCAGAAGAGCTGAAGCCGGAGAAACCGCACCAGACCGACCCAGACCGGTTAAAACCGAGCCACAAACCAGTTTTGACCGGCTCAAACCAGACCAGACCGTCTCAAACCAGACCAGACCGGCTCAAACCGGTCTTGACCGGCTAAAACCAGACCAGACCGGCTCAAACAGAATTTGACCGGATGAGACAGGATAAAACTGGAGCAGACCGGCTCAAACGGGATGAATCCGCACCAGACCAGCCCAGAAGAGCTGAAGCCGGAGAAACCGCACCAGACCGACCCAGACCGGTTAAAACCAATCCACAAACCAGTTTTGACCGGCTCAAACCAGACCAGACCGTCTCAAACCAGACCAGACCGGGTCAAAGTGGTTTTGACCGGATGACACCGGATCAAACCGGACCAGACCGGCTCACACCGGATCAAACCGTACCAGACAGGCCCTGACCGGCTGAAACCGGATCAAACCGGACCAGACCAGCCCAGACCGGCTAAAACCGAGCCACAAACCGGTTTTGACTGGCTCAAAGATCAGACCGGCTCAAACCGGTTTTGACTGGCTCAAACCAGACCAGACCGTCTCAAACCGGACCAGAGCGGCTCAAACCGGTTTTGACCGGATGAAACCGGATGAAACCGGACCAAACCGGCTCACACCGGATCAAACCAGACCAGACAGGCCCTGACCGGCTGAAACCGGATCAAACCGGACCAGACCGGCCCAGACTGGTTAAAACAGGGTCAGACAGGCTCAAACCGGTTTTCACCGGCTCAAACCAGACCACACCGGTTCAAACCAGTTTTGACTGGCTCAATCCAGTTTTGACCGGCTCAAACCGGTTTTGACCGGCTGAAACCACTCCAGACCGGCTAAAACCGGTTTTAACCAGCTCAAACCGGTATTGACCTGATTAGACCGGATCAAACCGGACCAGACCGTCTCAGACAGGCTCGAATCGATTTTGACTGGCTTCAACCAGACCAAACCGGCTGAAACCGGTTTTGACCAGCTCAAACCAGACCTGACCGGCTCAAACCGGTTTTGATCGGCTCAAACCGGTTTTGACCTCCTCAAACCACACCAGACTGGCTGAAACCAGTTTTGACCGGATGAGACCGGATCAAAACGGATCAGACCGGCCCAGACTGGCTAAAATCAGATCAAACTGTACCAGATCGGCCCAGATTACCTAAAACTGGCCCAGAAACCGGTTTTTACCAGTTCAAACCAGGCCAGATCGGATCAAAACTGTTCTGACCGACAAGAGCTGGTTTGGACAGGCTCAAACCAGACCAGACTGGCTGAAACCAGACCAGACTGGCTCAAACCGGTTTTGACCGGCTAAAACCGGTTTTGACCGGATGAGACCGGATCAAACCGAATTAGACCGGCTCAGACTGGCTAAAATCGGAACAAACCGGACAAGACCAGCCCAGACTGCCTAAAACTGGGCCACAAACCGGTTTTGACGGGTTCAAACAAAACCAGACTGGCTAAAACCTGTTTTGACCGACCTGAGCCGGTTTTGACCGGCTCAAATCAGACCAGAACGGCTCAAACCAGAACAGACCGTCTCAAACCGGTTTTGTCCGGCTCAAAGCGGTTTTGACCGCATCAAACCAGACTCGACCGGCCCAGACAAGCTGAAAGCGGTCAAAGCGGACCAGACCGGACCAGACCGGCTAAAACCGGCCACCAACCGGTTTTGACCAGCTCAAACCAGACAAGACAGGCTCCAACCGGTTTTGACCGACCAGAGCCGGTTTTGACCGGCTCAAACCAGACCAGACCGGCTGAAACCGGACCAGACCAGCTGAAACCGGTTTTGACCGGATGACACCGGATCAAATCAGACCAGACCGGCCCAAACCAGCTAAAACTGGGCCAGAAAGACTCAATCCGGTTTTCACCAGCTCAAACAAGACCAGACCGTTTGAAACCGGTTTTGACTGGCTCTATCCGGTTTAGACCGGCTCAAACCGGTTTTGACCAGCTCAAAGCGGTTTTGACGGGATCAAACCGGACTCGACCAACCCAGACCAGCTGAAACCAGATCAAATGGGAGCAGTCCGTCCCAGACCGGCTATAACTGGGCCACAAACCGGTTTTGACCAGCTTAAACCAGACCAGACCGGATCAAACCGGAGCAGACCGGCTCAAACCAGATTTGACCGGATGAGATCGGATCAAACCGGACCAGACTGGCTCAAACCGGCTCAAACTGGACCACACGGACTAAAATCGGATCAAACCAGACGAGACCGGCTCAAAAGGTATCCATCCGGACCAGACCGGCTAGACCCGCTAAATCCGGTTTTGTCCGGCTCAAACCGGACTCAAACCGATATTGACCGGCTCAAACCAGATCAAACCGGAGCAGACTGGCTCAAACCGGATCAAACCTGACCAGACCGGCTCAACCGGATCGCACCGGACCATACCCGCTTAAACCGGATCAAACTGGAACAGACCGCCTCAAACTGGCATTGACCAGCTCAGACCTGACCAGTCCATCTTAAACCGGACCAGACTGGATCAAAACGGGTTTCACTGGCTTACTCAGGGGAGTGTACACGAAGGGGAGTGCTCATTTAGGGGACTGCACACTCAGGGGTGTCCTCACTCAAGGGAGTGCACACACAGGGGAGTGCACACTCAGGGGAGCGCTCACACAGGGGAGTGGCCACTGAGGTGAGGGCTCACACATGGAAGAGCACACTCAGGGGAACCCTCACTCAGGCGAGTCCACACTCAGGGGAGTGCACACTCAGAGTAGTCCTCACTCAGGCGAGTGCACTCTCAGGTGAGAGCACACTCAGGGGAGCGCTCACCCAGGGGAGTGCACACCCAAAGGAGCGCACACTCAGGGGAGTGCACACTCAGTGGAGTCCTCACTCAGGAGAGTGCGAACGAAGAGGAGTGCACACTCAGGGGAGTGCTCACTCAGGGGAGTGCACACTCAGGGGATTCCCCCCTCAGGAGAGTGCACACTCAGGGGAGTGCTCACTCAGCGGAGTGCACACACTGGGGAGTGCACACTCAGGTGAGCACACAAACGGGAATGTTCATTCAGGGGAGTGCACACTCAGGGGAGTCCTCACTCAGGCAAGCGCGCATTCAGGGGAGTGCCGACTCAGAGTAGTCCTTACTCTGGTGAGCGCACACTCAGGGGAGTGCACACTCAGGGGAGCGCTCACTCAGGGGAGTGCTCATTCAGGGGAGTGCACACTCACGGGAGTCATCACTCAGACGAGTACCCCCTCAGGAGAGCGCTCAGTCTTGTGAGTCCTCACTCAGGCGAGTTCACACTCAGGGGAGTGCCCACTTAGAGTAGTCCTTACTCAGGTGAGCGCACACTCAGGGGAGTGCACCCTCAGCACAGCGCTCACTCAGGAGAGTGCACACTCAGGGGAGCGCACACTAAGGGGAGTGCACACACTGGGGGGTGCACACTCAGGGGAGTCCTCACTCAGAGGAGTGTGAACTAAGAGGAGTGCACACTCAGGGGAGTGCTCACTCAGGGGAGTGCACACACAGGGGTGTCCTCACCGAGGGGAGCGCTCACTCAGGGGAGTGCACAATCAGGTGAGCCCACACTCAGGAGAGTGCACACTCAGGGGAGTCCTCACTCAGGAGAGTGCGAACTCAGGGAAGTGCACTCCCTGGGAAGCGAACACTCAAGGGACTGCACATTCAGGGTAGTGCACACTCAAGGGAGTCCTCACTCAGGAGAGTGCGAACTCAGAGGATTGCACACTCAGGGGAGTGCTCATTCAGGGGAGTGCACACTCAGAGGAGTCATCACTCAGACGAGTACCCCCTCAGGAGAGCGCTCACTCTGCGGAGTCCTCACACAGGCGAGTTCACACTCAGGGGAGTGCACACTCAGGGGTGTCCTCACCCAGGCGAGTGCACACTCAGGTTAGTGCGCACTCAGGGGAGCGCTCACTCAGGGGAGTTCACACTCAGGGTAGCGCAATCTCAAGGGAGCACAAACTCAGGGGAGTGTAAACTTAGGGGAGTGCTCAATCAGTGGAGTGCACACTCAGGGGAGTCCAAACTCAGGCGAGTTCACAATCAGGGGAGTGCACACTCAGGGGAGTCCTCACCCAGGCGAGTGCACACTCAGGGAAGTTCGCACTCAGGGGAGCGCTCACTCAGAGCAGCGAACACACTGGGGAGAGCACACACAGGGAAGCGCACACTTATGGGAGTGTACACACAGGGGAGTGCTCACTCAGGAGAGCGGACACTCAGCGGAGTGCACGCTCAGTTGAGCATACACTAAGGGAGTGCACACTCAGGGGAGTCCACACTCAAAAGAGTGCGAACTCAGGGGAGTGAAATCTCAGGGTAGCACACACTCAGGGGAGTGCACACTCAGTGGAGTCCTCACTCAGGAGAGTGCGAACTCAGAGGAGTACACACTCAGGGGAGTGCTCATTCAGGGGAGTACGCATTCAGGGGAGTGCTCACTCAGACGAGTGCACACTCAGGGGAATGCACACTCAGGGAGGCGCTCACAAAGTGGAGTGCCCACTCAAGTGAGCGCTCACTCAGGGGAGTGCACACTCAGGGGATCAAAACGGACCAGAGCGGCTCAAACAGGTTTTGACCGGCTCAAACTGGACCAGACCGGCCCAACCGGATCAAACCGGACCAGAATGGCTCACACCGGCACAAACCGCACCAGACCGGCTTAGACAGGGTTTGACTGGCTCAAACTGAAGCAGAGAGGCGCAAACAGGATGAAAACGGACCAGACCGGCTGATAGACCAGCTCAAACATGTTTTGACCGGCTCAAACCGGACAAGATTGGCTCAAACCGGACTCAAACTGGAGCAGAACGGATCAAACCGGTGTTGACCGGCTCAAACCTGACTCAAACTGGACCAGACCGGCTCAAAGCGGTGTTGACCGGCTCAAACCAGACTCAATCCGGACCAGACCGACTCATACCGGCATTGAACGGCTCAAACCAGACCATACCAGTTCAAACGAATCAAACTGGACCAGACCGGGTTAAACTGGATCAAACCGGACCAGACCAGCTCAAACCGGTTTTGACCGGCTCAAATCGGACGAGAGCAACACAAACCGAAATTGACCTGCTCAAACCAGACTCAACCAGGACCACACCGGCTCAAACCGCTTTTGAACGGCTCAAACCCGACCAGACCGTCTGAAACCGCACCAGACAGGCTCAAACCGTTTTTGACCGGCTCAAACCCTACCAGACCGGCTGAATTGGGACGAGACGGCCTCAAACCGGTTTTGACTGGCTCAACTCGGACCAGAACGCCACAAACCTGTTTTCCCCGTATTAGACTGGCTCAAACCGGTTTTTAGTGGCTCAAGTCGCACCACACCAGCTCAAACCGGTTTTGACCAGCTCCAAATGGACTCAAACCATTTTTGACCGTCACAGACCGGACCAGACCACCTCAAACCTGTTTTGACCGGCTCAAACCGGACGCAAAACGTACCAGTCCGGCTCAAACTGGACTCAAAGCGGACTAGACCGGCTCTAACCGGGTATGACCGGCTCAAACCGCACTCAAACCGGACCAGACCGTCTCAAACTGGTGTTTTCCGGCTCAAACCGCACTCAAACCGGACCAGACCGGCTCAGACCGGTTTGGACCGGCTCAAATCGGACCAGAGCAGCTGAAACAGGACGAGACCGCCTCAAACCGGTTTTGACCGACTCAAACCCGTCCAGACCGGCTAAAACTGGACCAGACCGGCTCAAACCGGTTTTGACCGGCTCAAACCAGACCAGACCGGCTCAAACAGAATTTGACCGGATGAGACAGGATAAAACCGGAGCAGACCGCCTCAAACCGGATGAAACCGAACCAGACCGGCCCAGAACAGCTGAAGCCGGAGAAACCGCAACAGACCGACCCAGACCAGTTAAAACCGAGCCACAAACCGGTTTTGACTGGCTCAAACAAGATCAGACCGGCTCAAACCGGTTTAAACCGGCTCAAACCAGACCAGACCATCTCAAACCAGATGAGACCGGGTCAAACCGGATTTGACCGGATGACACCGTATCAAACCGGACCAGACCGGCTCACACCGGATCAAACCGGACCAGACAGGCCCTGACCAGCTGAAACCGGAACAAACCGGACGAGACCGGCCCAGACCGGCTAAAACTGGGTCAGACAGGCTCAAACCGGTTTTCGCCGGCTCAAAACAGACCACACCGGTTCAAACCGGTTTTGTCTGGCTCAATCCAGTTTTGACCGGCTCAAACCGGTTTTGACCGGCTGAAACCACTCCAGACCGGCTAAAACCGGTTTTAACCGGCACTAACCGGTTTTGACCTGATTAGACCGGATCAAACCGGACCAGACCGTCTCAGACAGGCTCGAATCGATTTTGACTGGCTTCAACCAGACCAAACCGGCTGAAACCGGTTTTGACCGGCTCAAACCAGACCAGACCGGCTCAAACCGGTTTTGATCGGCTCAAACCGGTTTTGACCTCCTCAAACCACACCAGACTGGCTGAAACCAGTTTTGACCGGATGAGACCCGATCAGAACGGATCAGACCGGCCCAGACTGGCTAAAATCAGATCAAACTGTACCAGATCGGCCCAGACTGCCTAAAACTGGCCCAGAAAGCGGTTTTTTACCGGTTCAAACCAGGCCAGATCGGATCAAAACTCTTTTGACCGACAAGAGCTGGTTTGGACTGGTTCAAACCAGACCGGACTGGCTGAAACCAGACCAGACCGGCTCAAACCGGTTTTGACCAGCTAATACCGGTTTTGACGGGATGAGACCGGATCAACCCGAATTCGACCGGCTCTGACTGGCTAAAATCGGAACAAACCGGACCAGACCAGCCCAGACTGCCTAAAACTGGGCCACAAACCGGTTTTGTCGGGTTCAAACCAAACCAGACTCGCTAAAACCTGTTTTGACCGACCGGAGCCGGTTTTGACCGGCTCAAATCAGACCAGACCGGATCAAACCAGACCAGACCGTCTCAAACCGGTTTTGTCCGGCTCAAACGGTTTTGACCGCATCAAACCAGACTCGACCGGCCCAGACAAGCTGAAACCGGTCAAAGCGGACCAGACCGGACCAGACCGGCTAAAACCGGCCACCAACCGGTTTGGACCAGCTCAAACCAGAAAAGACAGGCTCAAACCGGTTTTGACCGACCAGAGCCAGTTTTGACCGGCTCAAACCAGACCAGACCGGCTGAAACCGGACCAGACCAGCTGAAACCGGTTTTGACCGGATGACACCGGATCAAATCAGACCAGACCGGCCCAGACCAGCTAAAACTGGGCCAGAAAGACTCAAACCGGTTTTCACCAGCTCAAACCAGACCAGACCGGTTCAAACCGGTTTTGACTGGCTCTATCCGGTTTAGACCGTCTCAAACCGGTTTTGACCAGCTCAAAGCGGTTTTGACGGGATCAAATCGGACTCGACCAACCCAGACCAGCTGAAACCAGATCAAATCGGAGCAGACCGTCCCAGACCGGCTAAAACTGGGCCACAAACCGGTTTTGACCAGCTTAAACCAGACCAGACCGGCTCAAACCGGAGCAGACCGGCTCAAACCAGATTTGACCGCATGAGATCGGATCAAACCGGACCAGACTGGCTCAAACCGGCTCAAACTGGACCACACGGACTAAAATCGGATCAAACCAGACGAGACCGGCTCAAAAGGTATCCATCCGGACCAGACCGGTAAGACCCGCTAAATCCGGTTTTGTCCGGCTCAAACCGGACTCAAACCGATATTGACCGGCTCAAACCAGATCAAACCGGAGCAGACTGGCTCAAACCGGATCAAACCTGACCAGACCGGCTCAACCGGATCGCACCGGACCATACCCGCTTAAACTGGATCAAACTGGAACAGACCGCCTCAAACTGGCGTTGACCAGCTCAGACCTGACCAGTCCATCTTAAACCGGACCAGATTGGATCAAAACGGGTTTCACTGGCTTACTCACGGGAGTGTACACGAAGGGGAGTGCTCATTTAGGGGACTTCACACTCAGGGGTGTCCTCACTCAAGGGAGTGCACACACAGGGGAGTGCACACTCAGGGGAGCGCTCACACAGGGGAGTGGCCACTGAGGTGAGCGCTCACACATGGAAGAGCACACTCAGGGGAACCCTCACTCAGGCGAGTCCACACTCAGGGGAGTGCACACTCAGAGTAGTCCTCACTCAGGCGAGTGCACTCTCAGGTGAGAGCACACTCAGGGGAGCGCTCACCCAGGGGAGTGCACACCCAAAGGAGCGCACACTCAGGGGAGTGCACACTCAGTGGAGTCCTCACTCAGGAGAGTGCGAACGAAGAGGAGTGCACACTCAGGGGAGTGCTCACTCAGGGGAGTGCACACTCAGGGGATTCCTCCCTCAGGAGAGTACACACTCAGGGGAGTGCGCACTCAGGGGTGTGCTCACTCAGCGGAGTGCACACACTGGGGAGTGCACACTCAGGTGAGCGCACAAACGGGAATGTTCATTCAGGGGAGTGCACACTCAGGGGAGTCCTCACTCAGGCGAGCGCGCATTCAGGGGAGTGCCGACTCAGAGTAGTCCTTACTCTGGTGAGGGCACACTCAGGGGAGTGCACACTCAGGGGAGCGCTCACTCAGGGGAGTGCTCATTCAGGGGAGTGCACACTCACGGGAGTCATCACTCAGACGAGTACCCCCTCAGGAGAGCGCTCAGTCTGGTGAGTCCTCACTCAGGCGATTTCACATTCAGGGGAGTGCCCACTTAGAGTAGTCCTTACTCAGTTGAGCATACACTCAGGGGAGTGCACACTCAGGGGAGTCTTCACTCAAAAGAGTGCAACTCAGGGGAGTGAAATATCAGGGTAGCACACACACAGGGGAGTGCACACTCAGGGGAGTCCTCACTCAGGAAGTGCGAACTCAGAGGAGTGCACACTCAGGGGAGTGCTCATTCAGGGGAGTACACATTCAGGAGAGTGCTCACTCAGACGAGTGCACATTCAGGGGAATGCACACTCAGGGAGGCGCTCACAAAGCGGAGTGCCCACTCAAGTGAGCGCTCACTCAGGGCAGTGCACACTCAGGGGATCAAAACGGACCAGAGCGGCTCAAACCAGTTTTGACCGGCTCAAACCGGACCAGACCGGCCCAACCGGATCAAACCGGTCCAGACCGGCTCACACCCGGCACAAACCGGACCAGACCGGCTTAGACAGGGTTTGACTGGCTCAAACTGAAGCAGAGAGGCTCAAACAGGATGAAAACGGACCAGACCGGCTGTTAGACCAGCTCAAACCGATATTGACTGGCTCAAACCAGATCAAACCGGAGCAGTCTGGCTCAAACCGGATCAAACCGGACCAGACCGGCTCAAACCGCATCAAACCGGAAAAGACCGGCCCAGACCGGCTAAAACCAGGCCATATAGGCTCAAACCGGTTTTGACCGGCTCAAACCAGACCAGACCGGCTCAAACCGGTCTTGACCGGCTCAAACCAGACCAGACCGGCTCAAACAGAATTTGACCGGATGAGACAGGATAAAACTGGAGCAGACCGGCTCAAACGGGATGAATCCGCACCAGACCGGCCCAGAAGAGCTGAAGCCGGAGAAACCGCACCAGACCGACCCAGACCGGTTAAAACCGAGCCACAAACCAGTTTTGACCGGCTCAAACCAGACCAGACCGTCTCAAACCAGACCAGACCGGCTCAAACCGGTCTTGACCGGCTAAAACCAGACCAGACCGGCTCAAACAGAATTTGACCGGATGAGACAGGATAAAACTGGAGCAGACCGGCTCAAACGGGATGAATCCGCACCAGACCGGCCCAGAAGAGCTGAAGCCGGAGAAACCGCACCAGACCGACCCAGACCGGTTAAAACCAATCCACAAACCAGTTTTGACCGGCTCAAACCAGACCAGACCGTCTCAAACCAGACCAGACCGGGTCAAAGTGGTTTTGACCGGATGACACCGGATCAACCGGACCAGACCGGCTCACACCGGATCAAACCGTACCAGACAGGCCCTGACCGGCTGAAACCGGATCAAACCGGACCAGACCAGCCCAGACCGGCTAAAACCGAGCCACAAACCGGTTTTGACTGGCTCAAAGATCAGACCGGCTCAAACCGGTTTTGACTGGCTCAAACCAGACCAGACCGTCTCAAACCGGACCAGAGCGGCTCAAACCGGTTTTGACCGGATGAAACCGGATGAAACCGGACCAAACCGGCTCACACCGGATCAAACCAGACCAGACAGGCCCTGACCGGCTGAAACCGGATCAAACCGGACCAGACCGGCCCAGACTGGTTAAAACAGGGTCAGACAGGCTCAAACCGGTTTTCACCGGCTCAAACCAGACCACACCGGTTCAAACCAGTTTTGACTGGCTCAATCCAGTTTTGACCGGCTCAAACCGGTTTTGACCGGCTGAAACCACTCCAGACCGGCTAAAACCGGTTTTAACCAGCTCAAACCGGTTTTGACCTGATTAGACCGGATCAAACCGGACCAGACCGTCTCAGACAGGCTCGAATCGATTTTGACTGGCTTCAACCAGACCAAACCGGCTGAAACCGGTTTTGACCAGCTCAAACCAGACCTGACCGGCTCAAACCGGTTTTGATCGGCTCAAACCGGTTTTGACCTCCTCAAACCACACCAGACTGGCTGAAACCAGTTTTGACCGGATGAGACCGGATCAAAACGGATCAGACCGGCCCAGACTGGCTAAAATCAGATCAAACTGTACCAGATCGGCCCAGATTACCTAAAACTGGCCCAGAAACCGGTTTTTACCAGTTCAAACCAGGCCAGATCGGATCAAAACTGTTCTGACCGACAAGAGCTGGTTTGGACAGGCTCAAACCAGACCAGACTGGCTGAAACCAGACCAGACTGGCTCAAACCGGTTTTGACCGGCTAAAACCGGTTTTGACCGGATGAGACCGGATCAAACCGAATTAGACCGGCTCAGACTGGCTAAAATCGGAACAAACCGGACAAGACCAGCCCAGACTGCCTAAAACTGGGCCACAAACCGGTTTTGACGGGTTCAAACAAAACCAGACTGGCTAAAACCTGTTTTGACCGACCTGAGCCGGTTTTGACCGGCTCAAATCAGACCAGAACGGCTCAAACCAGAACAGACCGTCTCAAACCGGTTTTGTCCGGCTCAAAGCGGTTTTGACCGCATCAAACCAGACTCGACCGGCCCAGACAAGCTGAAAGCGGTCAAAGCGGACCAGACCGGACCAGACCGGCTAAAACCGGCCACCAACCGGTTTTGACCAGCTCAAACCAGACAAGACAGGCTCCAACCGGTTTTGACCGACCAGAGCCGGTTTTGACCGGCTCAAACCAGACCAGACCGGCTGAAACCGGACCAGACCAGCTGAAACCGGTTTTGACCGGATGACACCGGATCAAATCAGACCAGACCGGCCCAAACCAGCTAAAACTGGGCCAGAAAGACTCAATCCGGTTTTCACCAGCTCAAACAAGACCAGACCGTTTGAAACCGGTTTTGACTGGCTCTATCCGGTTTAGACCGGCTCAAACCGGTTTTGACCAGCTCAAAGCGGTTTTGACGGGATCAAACCGGACTCGACCAACCCAGACCAGCTGAAACCAGATCAAATGGGAGCAGTCCGTCCCAGACCGGCTATAACTGGGCCACAAACCGGTTTTGACCAGCTTAAACCAGACCAGACCGGATCAAACCGGAGCAGACCGGCTCAAACCAGATTTGACCGGATGAGATCGGATCAAACCGGACCAGACTGGCTCAAACCGGCTCAAACTGGACCACACGGACTAAAATCGGATCAAACCAGACGAGACCGGCTCAAAAGGTATCCATCCGGACCAGACCGGCTAGACCCGCTAAATCCGGTTTTGTCCGGCTCAAACCGGACTCAAACCGATATTGACCGGCTCAAACCAGATCAAACCGGAGCAGACTGGCTCAAACCGGATCAAACCTGACCAGACCGGCTCAACCGGATCGCACCGGACCATACCCCGCTTAAACCGGATCAAACTGGAACAGACCGCCTCAAACTGGCGTTGACCAGCTCAGACCTGACCAGTCCATCTTAAACCGGAGCAGACTGGATCAAAACGGGTTTCACTGGCTTACTCACGGGAGTGTACACGAAGGGGAGTGCTCATTTAGGGGACTGCACACTCAGGGGTGTCCTCACTCAAGGGAGTGCACACACAGGGGAGTGCACACTCAGGGGAGCGCTCACACAGGGGAGTGGCCACTGAGGTGAGCGCTCACACATGGAAGAGCACACTCAGGGGAACCCTCACTCAGGCGAGTCCACACTCAGGGGAGTGCACACTCAGAGTAGTCCTCACTCAGGCGAGTGCACTCTCAGGTGAGAGCACACTCAGGGGAGCGCTCACACAGGGGAGTGCACACCCAAAGGAGCGCACACTCAGGGGAGTGCACACTCAGTGGAGTCCTCACTCAGGAGAGTGCGAACGAAGAGGAGTGCACACTCAGGGGAGTGCTCACTCAGGGGAGTGCACACTCAGGGGATTCCCCCCTCAGGAGAGTGCACACTCAGGGGAGTGCTCACTCAGCGGAGTGCACACACTGGGGAGTGCACACTCAGGTGAGCACACAAACGGGAATGTTCATTCAGGGGAGTGCACACTCAGGGGAGTCCTCACTCAGGCAAGCGCGCATTCAGGGGAGTGCCGACTCAGAGTAGTCCTTACTCTGGTGAGCGCACACTCAGGGGAGTGCACACTCAGGGGAGCGCTCACTCAGGGGAGTGCTCATTCAGGGGAGTGCACACTCACGGGAGTCATCACTCAGACGAGTACCCCCTCAGGAGAGCGCTCAGTCTTGTGAGTCCTCACTCAGGCGAGTTCACACTCAGGGGAGTGCCCACTTAGAGTAGTCCTTACTCAGGTGAGCGCACACTCAGGGGAGTGCACCCTCAGCACAGCGCTCACTCAGGAGAGTGCACACTCAGGGGAGCGCACACTAAGGGGAGTGCACACACTGGGGGGTGCACACTCAGGGGAGTCCTCACTCAGAGGAGTGTGAACTAAGAGGAGTGCACACTCAGGGGAGTGCTCACTCAGGGGAGTGCACACACAGGGGTGTCCTCACCGAGGGGAGCGCTCACTCAGGGGAGTGCACAATCAGGTGAGCCCACACTCAGGAGAGTGCACACTCAGGGGAGTCCTCACTCAGGAGAGTGCGAACTCAGGGAAGTGCACTCCCTGGGAAGCGAACACTCAAGGGACTGCACATTCAGGGTAGTGCACACTCAAGGGAGTCCTCACTCAGGAGAGTGCGAACTCAGAGGATTGCACACTCAGGGGAGTGCTCATTCAGGGGAGTGCACACTCAGAGGAGTCATCACTCAGACGAGTACCCCCTCAGGAGAGCGCTCACTCTGCGGAGTCCTCACACAGGCGAGTTCACACTCAGGGGAGTGCACACTCAGGGGTGTCCTCACCCAGGCGAGTGCACACTCAGGTTAGTGCGCACTCAGGGGAGCGCTCACTCAGGGGAGTTCACACTCAGGGTAGCGCAATCTCAAGGGAGCACAAACTCAGGGGAGTGTAAACTTAGGGGAGTGCTCAAATCAGTGGAGTGCACACTCAGGGGAGTCCAAACTCAGGCGAGTTCACAATCAGGGGAGTGCACACTCAGGGGAGTCCTCACCCAGGCGAGTGCACACTCAGGGAAGTTCGCACTCAGGGGAGCGCTCACTCAGAGCAGCGAACACACTGGGGAGAGCACACACAGGGAAGCGCACACTTATGGGAGTGTACACACAGGGGAGTGCTCACTCAGGAGAGCGGACACTCAGCGGAGTGCACGCTCAGTTGAGCATACACTAAGGGAGTGCACACTCAGGGGAGTCCACACTCAAAAGAGTGCGAACTCAGGGGAGTGAAATCTCAGGGTAGCACACACTCAGGGGAGTGCACACTCAGTGGAGTCCTCACTCAGGAGAGTGCGAACTCAGAGGAGTACACACTCAGGGGAGTGCTCATTCAGGGGAGTACGCATTCAGGGGAGTGCTCACTCAGACGAGTGCACACTCAGGGGAATGCACACTCAGGGAGGCGCTCACAAAGTGGAGTGCCCACTCAAGTGAGCGCTCACTCAGGGGAGTGCACACTCAGGGGATCAAAACGGACCAGAGCGGCTCAAACAGGTTTTGACCGGCTCAAACTGGACCAGACCGGCCCAACCGGATCAAACCGGACCAGAATGGCTCACACCGGCACAAACCGCACCAGACCGGCTTAGACAGGGTTTGACTGGCTCAAACTGAAGCAGAGAGGCGCAAACAGGATGAAAACGGACCAGACCGGCTGATAGACCAGCTCAAACATGTTTTGACCGGCTCAAACCGGACAAGATTGGCTCAAACCGGACTCAAACTGGAGCAGAACGGATCAAACCGGTGTTGACCGGCTCAAACCTGACTCAAACTGGACCAGACCGGCTCAAAGCGGTGTTGACCGGCTCAACCAGACTCAATCCGGACCAGACCGACTCATACCGGCATTGAACGGCTCAAACCAGACCATACCAGTTCAAACGAATCAAACTGGACCAGACCGGGTTAAACTGGATCAAACCGGACCAGACCAGCTCAAACCGGTTTTGACCGGCTCAAATCGGACGAGAGCAACACAAACCGAAATTGACCTGCTCAAACCAGACTCAACCAGGACCACACCGGCTCAAACCGCTTTTGAACGGCTCAAACCCGACCAGACCGTCTGAAACCGCACCAGACAGGCTCAAACCGTTTTTGACCGGCTCAAACCCTACCAGACCGGCTGAATTGGGACGAGACGGCCTCAAACCGGTTTTGACTGGCTCAACTCGGACCAGAACGCCACAAACCTGTTTTCCCCGTATTAGACTGGCTCAAACCGGTTTTTAGTGGCTCAAGTCGCACCACACCAGCTCAAACCGGTTTTGACCAGCTCCAAATGGACTCAAACCATTTTTGACCGTCACAGACCGGACCAGACCACCTCAAACCTGTTTTGACCGGCTCAAACCGGACGCAAAACGTACCAGTCCGGCTCAAACTGGACTCAAAGCGGACTAGACCGGCTCTAACCGGGTATGACCGGCTCAAACCGCACTCAAACCGGACCAGACCGTCCCTCAAACTGGTGTTTTCCGGCTCAAACCGCACTCAAACCGGACCAGACCGGCTCAGACCGGTTTGGACCGGCTCAAATCGGACCAGAGCAGCTGAAACAGGACGAGACCGCCTCAAACCGGTTTTGACCGACTCAAACCCGTCCAGACCGGCTAAAACTGGACCAGACCGGCTCAAACCGGCACAAACCGGAACACAAAGGCTCAAACCGGTTTTGACCGGCTCAAACCAGACCAGACCAGCTTGAACCTGCTCAACCGAACCAGACCGGGACAGAAAGACTAAAACCGGGCCAAACCGGCTCAATCAGGTTTTGACCGTCTCCAACAAGACCAGACTGACTCAAACAAGACCACACCAGCTCAAACCGGTTTTGACCGGATGAGACCGGATTAAACCGGACCAGACCAGCTCAAACCGCATCAAACCGGAAAAGACCGGCCCAGACCGGCTAAAACCAGGCCAAATCGGCTCAAACCGGTTTTGACCGGCTCAAACCAGAACAGACCGGCTCAAACCGGTTTTGACCGGCTCAAACCAGACCAGACCGGCTCAAACAGAATTTGACCGGATGAGACAGGATAAAACCGGAGCAGACCGCCTCAAACCGGATGAAACCGAACCAGACCGGCCCAGAACAGCTGAAGCCGGAGAAACCGCAACAGACCGACCCAGACCAGTTAAAACCGAGCCACAAACCGGTTTTGACTGGCTCAAACAAGATCAGACCGGCTCAAACCGGTTTAAACCGGCTCAAACCAGACCAGACCATCTCAAACCAGACGAGACCGGGTCAAACCGGATTTGACCGGATGACACCGTATCAAACCGGACCAGACCGGCTCACACCGGATCAAACCGGACCAGACAGGCCCTGACCAGCTGAAACCGGAACAAACCGGACCAGACCGGCCCAGACCGGCTAAAACTGGGTCAGACAGGCTCAAACCGGTTTTCGCCGGCTCAAAACAGACCACACCGGTTCAAACCGGTTTTGTCTGGCTCAATCCAGTTTTGACCGGCTCAAACCGGTTTTGACCGGCACTAACCGGTTTTGACCTGATTAGACCGGATCAAACCGGACCAGACCGTCTCAGACAGGCTCGAATCGATTTTGACTGGCTTCAACCAGACCAAACCGGCTGAAACCGGTTTTGATCGGCTCAAACCGGTTTTGACCTCCTCAAACCACACCAGACTGGCTGAAACCAGTTTTGACCGGATGAGACCCGATCAGAACGGATCAGACCGGCCCAGACTGGCTAAAATCAGATCAAACTGTACCAGATCGGCCCAGACTGCCTAAAACTGGCCCAGAAAGCGGTTTTTACCGGTTCAAACCAGGCCAGATCGGATCAAAACTCTTTTGACCGACAAGAGCTGGTTTGGACTGGTTCAAACCAGACCGGACTGGCTGAAACCAGACCAGACCGGCTCAAACCGGTTTTGACCAGCTAATACCGGTTTTGACGGGATGAGACCGGATCAACCCGAATTCGACCGGCTCTGACTGGCTAAAATCGGAACAAACCGGACCAGACCAGCCCAGACTGCCTAAAACTGGGCCACAAACCGGTTTTGTCGGGTTCAAACCAAACCAGACTCGCTAAAACCTGTTTTGACCGACCGGAGCCGGTTTTGACCGGCTCAAATCAGACCAGACCGGATCAAACCAGACCAGACCGTCTCAAACCGGTTTTGTCCGGCTCAAACGGTTTTGACCGCATCAAACCAGACTCGACCGGCCCAGACAAGCTGAAACCGGTCAAAGCGGACCAGACCGGACCAGACCGGCTAAAACCGGCCACCAACCGGTTTGGACCAGCTCAAACCAGAAAAGACAGGCTCAAACCTGTTTTGACCGACCAGAGCCAGTTTTGACCGGCTCAAACCAGACCAGCACCGGCTGAAACCGGACCAGACCAGCTGAAACCGGTTTTGACCGGATGACACCGGATCAAATCAGACCAGACCGGCCCAGACCAGCTAAAACTGGGCCAGAAAGACTCAAACTGGTTTTCACCAGCTCAAACCAGACCAGACCGGTTCAAACCGGTTTTGACTGGCTCTATCCGGTTTAGACCGTCTCAAACCGGTTTTGACCAGCTCAAAGCGGTTTTGACGGGATCAAATCGGACTCGACCCAACCCAGACCAGCTGAAACCAGATCAAATCGGAGCAGACCGTCCCAGACCGGCTAAAACTGGGCCACAAACCGGTTTTGACCAGCTTAAACCAGACCAGACCGGCTCAAACCGGAGCAGACCGGCTCAAACCAGATTTGACCGGATGAGATCGGATCAAGCCGGACCAGACTGGCTCAAAACCCGTGCTCAAACTGGACCACACGGACTAAAATCGGATCAAACCAGATGAGACCGGCTCAAAAGGGATCAAGCCGGACCAGACCGGCTAGACCCGCTAAATCCGGTTTTGTCCGGCTCAAACCGGACTCAAACCGATATTGACTGGCTCAAACCAGATCAAACCGGAGCAGTCTGGCTCAAACCGGATCAAACCGGACCAGACCGGCTCAACCGGATCACACCGGACCATACCCGCTTAAACCGGATCAAACTGGAACAGACCGCCTCAAACCGGCGTTGACCAGCTCAGACCCGACCAGTCCGGCTTAAACCGGAGGAGACTGGCTGAACACGGGATTCACTGGCTTAATCAGGGGAGTGTACACGAAGGGGAGGGCTCATTTAGGGGAGTGCACACTCAGGGGTGTCCTCACTCAAGGGAGTGCACACACAGGGAGTGCACACTCAGGGGAGCGCTCACACAGGGGAGTGTCCACTGAGGTGAGCGCTCACACATGGAAGAGCACACTCAGGGGAGCCCTCACTCATGCGAGTCCACACTGAGGGGAGTGCACACTCAGAGTAGTCCCCACTCAGGCGAGTGCACTCAGGTGAGAGCACACTCAGGGGAGGGCTCACTCAGGGGAGTGCACACTAAAAGGAGCGCACACTCAGGGGAGTGCACACTCACTGGAGTCCTCACTCAGGAGTGTGCAAACTAAGAGGAGTGCACACTCAGGGGAGTGCTCACTCAGGGGAGTGCACACTCAGGGGAGTCCTCCCTCAGGAGAGTGCACACTCAGGGGAGTGCACACTCAGGGGAGTGCACACACTGGGGAGTGCACACTCAGGTGAGCACACAAACAGGGGAATGTTCATTCAGGGGAGTGCACACTCAGGGGAGTCCTCACTCAGGCGAGCGCACATTCAGGGGAGTGCCGACTCAGAGTAGCCCTTACTCTGGTGAGCGCACACTCAGGGGAGTGCACACTCAGGGGAGCGCTCACTCAGGGCAGTGCTCATTCAGGGGAGTGCACACTCAGGGGAGTCATCACTCAGACGAGTACCCCCTCAGGAGAGCGCTCAGTCTGGTGAGTCCTCACTCAGGCGATTTCACATTCAGGGAGTGCCCACTTAGAGTAGTCCTTACTCAGTTGAGCATACACTCAGGGGAGTGCACACTCAGGGGAGTCCTCACTCAAAAGAGTGCGAACTCAGGGGAGTGAAATATCAGGGTAGCACACACACAGGGGAGTGCACACTCAGGGGAGTCCTCACTCAGGAAGTGCGAACTCAGAGGAGTGCACACTCAGGGGAGTGCTCATTCAGGGGAGTACACATTCAGGAGAGTGCTCACTCAGACGAGTGCACATTCAGGGGAATGCACACTCAGGGAGGCGCTCACAAAGCGGAGTGCCCACTCAAGTGAGCGCTCACTCAGGGCAGTGCACACTCAGGGGATCAAAACGGACCAGAGCGGTTCAAACCAGTTTTGACCGGCTCAAACCGGACCAGACCGGCCCAACCGGATCAAACCGGTCCAGACCGGCTCACACCGGCACAAACCGGACCAGACCGGCTTAGACAGGGTTTGACTG